>NC_083829.1:10655049-10709840 GCF_015708825.2 Lethenteron reissneri
GAAATAATAAAATAAAATAAATAAAACATAATAAAATAATGTCTCAACGTTTCGGCCACAACGCAAGCAGCCGTCCTCAGGTGGAGAACAGGTCTGTCGAGAAGACAGTCTGAATGACTCTGTCTTCTCGACAGACCTGTTTTCCATTATTTTATTATGTTATATTTTTATTATTTTATTATTTCCATTCTACGTGACTTTACTGAAAGAACCAAAGAAGATGAATCCCTGCAGTCACGAAAGCTTTAAATCGAAATTCAGCGGCATATTGTTAAACCCTCTTAAAAATGCTGTAAGTTACGGGAACAAAAATAGGTGACGACTCTTAACACATTGTTACGAACACAGGTGGAATGTGATGCAGATTATCCCCATTTGGAATGGAATGTTCCTCCCCCCCCAACCCCCAAGGGTTTTGGATCATTCCATTATTCCAGTGCAAGTGAGAGGTGAGGTTACGGGCTAACATGGATGTAAATATTTCACGGGTCACACTTGGGGCAACTGCAGCATGAGTGGTCTGCGCTAACGCATACATTAAATCACATATATGCACATGCTCAAATTAAAATGAAAACCAAAATATACATGCGGACGCACGCAAAATACGACGCTTTCGACAATCTTTTGAGACGTTTCCTCTTGCATTTCAGTTGCTTTGATTGGGGCAGATGCCAAGAATTTTGATCAGGCACCCAATACGAGAGAATGCTTCTTCTCTTATTGCTACGCTTATGTATCTATGCAATTCTCTGGATAAACCAAAACAAGGGTTTCAGTCTCAGATTAACTCCAGATCTCCAAAAATTCCAAGTTTATTTGAGAATTTATATAGAAATGCAGTGTTTAAAGTCTGAGTTATGTAGTGAAATGTGCAGTTTGACCTCCAGATAAAGCTAAAGCTACTACTTAATATTTTGCATTATATTAAAGCTATTGGTTAATTCTAGATTTGAAGCTTTCGTGACTGCAATGATTCATACTCTTTGGTTTTTTCTCGATTAAATCACGACGTTTCGGGCACAACACAAGCATCCTTTTTCAGGTGGGGACAACGTAGCGAAAGCACAACCGCTTAAGTGTGTCTACCAGATGGCTGTCCACAGCTCGCCCACACACTCACCGTGGGTCCTCCCCTCCCTCCATCTACCGCGACTATATAATCCCTCGTCACAGCCATCTTTTAGAGACTTCACCCCCCCCCCCCCGTCTCCTATGCGTACGCACATTGTCAGTAGACCCCCAATACGCAAGCGTGCGCATTTGGGTTAACCCCCCTCTATGCGTGTGCACTAAATGGATGACCCTTAAACGGAGGCCGCTTGTCTGGCATCCGCCATTTTATAATGGCAGCCATTCTATGCTGTATAATGACCCGCTAACAACTGGGATTCAATATATATTTATCGTTTCAGGACGAGACTTAACGCAAAATCTTTGGTAAATTATGTTATAGCTAAAAAAAGTGTCTTCTGACTCGTGAGAGGATAAGGGGCAGTGCTCATCACATTTGCCAGGCCTTAGCCAGTGATGGAAGTTATACATTATAATGGTCGGATCAGTCTTTCCACAGAACAAACCCTAATTAAGATTGATACTTGCTTTGTGGGTTAAGCCACGTAAAACAATAATCTATGAAACATAATATTCACTGTGAAAAATCTAGGGGTTGACTGTTAATGTATCTTACATTTTATCTATGCCTTAACGAGGATAGTTATCCATTAAATTATTGCATGGCCTTCATTGAGAGACTTATGCATGTCATTGTAACGTTCCACTGTGCCAGAGTCAAAATAAAAATACACAAACTTGAAACTCCAAGCTCAGGATGTCATCGCAGACCACACGATTTATGCCACCACTTCTTGTCTGTTCCAACCCAAGAGTTGTTGCACAGTGGGACACCTGCATTTCAAAGTCCGATCTCACAGTACCCCACGATTTGGCTCCAGGTCTCTCCCCTGGTCACCGACCCCTGGAAAACACTCCGATGCCTGCTTCAGTAAAATTCTCCCCTCCTTTCCTGTCCACGCGTCTGAGCCGATAGGACGTCCGGCTTCCCAATTATGTCTACAATACTTCTCTTTGCCACATTCCCTTCTGAACTTCCAACCTGACCCTATCCTGTCAGCAAATCCCTAGTCTAGTCCACAAAGTACCGATATTCACGTGCAAAATCTCATTTATAGTTGCTTTGCTAAAGTTCAACACGGTGACATAATTTACTTCTGTCTCAAACACTCCTCACGTAATATAAACAATTACCTCTACTCTTTTAAATTTCAGAACAGTTTCTTTAGAATTGCCCTGTGAGTGAAGAAGCTCTTCAATCGGCTTTCATCGACAACAAAAAATATATAAATGAAAAACACGTTTGCAACAGGCAGCATAAAAAAATAATAAATACAATAAATACAGCAATGAAAAAATGGTTTGGTAGTTTATAAAAACACTAATGTCCGCCCTCAATACCAACAATTGCCAATATGGGGCCATCCATTTAGTACGTACGCATGGAGGGGAGAGTGGGGGCTAACCCCAAATGCGTATGGGGGGGTCTAATGACAATGTACGTACGCATAGGAAACCGGGGGGGTGGGTGAAGCCTCGAAATAATGTCTACATTGGCCTTCAAATGAGCCACAGTTCAGTTTCTTCAGCCGTCGGACAACAAGTACTGCCGGGAGAAGTGGTACTGGGAGACGTATCACTGGCATGCCCTGACTGCAGCTATCACGCAGCTTGGCAGAAAAGGTGGCCAAGGTACGCAACTTCATTATTTAATGCAGCCGGCGGTGGACTCTGTTTGCTTAAACACGTTCATATTATTAATCCTTGATCGTTTCTGCGTGGATTAAATATCGGCCGTTCTATAGGATTCGGTGGGGGGGGGGGTCAGGCGTACGTACGAAGGTGGGGGTGGGGTGTAGAAAGTACGCGTGCGTACGTACGGGGAGGGGTCAAGTTTTGACATATTTTTGCGTACCTACTGAATGGATGGCCTCTATCTAATTCTCCAGCCATGGTCCTGGCTAACACCTGAGTATCGTCTTCACAAAATCCAAGTCTGAGGTGAAAATGGCCACTCAAAGGTGACGGGGTCTGCATTTGAACTCAACTGCTAGGCTGACGCAGGCTCCACAGCCTCCACACTCTTCCTTAGTCACCAAACTGCAACATTCCATTAACACGTTGAAAGCAATTCATGTTTTGTGGTGGATATTTGAGGCTTCATCAGTCGCCACTCGTACAGCAAGGGGTGGGGGGGGGGGGGGACATCTGAATGATACATTAGCAAGGTGTGGTGGAGTTGTGGCACAGTGGTTGGCGTGCGTTCGTTATGAACTCGGCGGCCTAAGTTTTATTCCTGGTCATGGCCAACATCAGTGGCAAGTGATACTGGTAGGAACCTCCTGGTTACACCAGCCCACAGGGGATTCTTGTGTCCTTCCGTCGTGCAGGAAGGGGCTGGGTGGGGTGAGGAGGGGAGGGGCTGGGCTGGGTGGGGTGAGGAGGGGAGGGGCTGAGCTGGGTGGGGTGGGGAGGGGAGGGGCTGAGCTGGGTGGGGTGGGGGAGGGGAGGGGCTGAGCTGGGTGGGGAGGGTGGGAGGGTGGGGCTGGGTGGGGAGGGGAGAGTGGGGTGGGGAGGGGCTGGGTGGGGAGGAGCAGGGTGGGGAGGAGCTGGGTGGGGCTGGGTGGGGAGGGGCTTATTTGCGGAATACACCACGCCGCTGTTGACCCTGGCCATTGACCGAGCAACCCAACGTTCCTACCAGCTCCCTCCGCAGGAATGTGTTATCCGAACCGGTCATATCATCCCCACTCGTTACCAACCCGAACTGACCAGCGTGGTGAGGTATGGTCAAATAATCCCGACAAGCGGCATGGTGTTGGGAAATCATTCACTATCACTAATCGAAGTGCAATTAACGAAGTGAAGGCAATTCTTAAAAGTGTAACTGAAAACATGGATACACAGCGACTTCTTTAATCAAAACGGTGACTGGACGGGTTTTTTCCCCAGGCATTTGTCTTTATTTGAAAACCACGTGACATTCAAATGAATATTGATAAATGAAAACAAAATGAGAAATAAAATAATCCATTGAAGTATATTCTTAGGGTTTTTCGGTAAAGTCACGTAGGTAAAAAATGTAAATTAATAAAAGTAAAATAAAACAAAATAAAAATCACGACGTTTCGGAAGTAACACAAGCCTCCGTCTTCAGTCCTTTTGTTATGCAGTCTATTCTTAGTCTTAAGCCTCACCTTACCATATTAATGATAAGTATAACCCGTAAAAACAAAGTTTTTCACTATAAATCCTTTATATGCGTGGCGGCTAGAGTCCTCTCGTCCTCTGGCTTGAGATGGCTGCCACCTATGGGTCAGATGATTGTCTGCCAGTATTAAGCAATTGGTAATTAAATATTTAATTTGTTTTCCCTAAACAGTGTAAAATTTGGGAAATTTTTTTTCACGAACATTAATTGTCTCGCACAACGAGTCTGTGTGCAAAATGTCAGCTCGATTGGATCACGGGAAGTGGGTTAAAAAACGACCGAAAGATTTGCACGGTCGCAAGCAAGCAAGCACGCAAGCACGCAAGCAAGCAAGCAAGCGAACTTAATATAAAGGATTTTAAAAAAAAGTGTGCCGTTCCTGGCCCTTCCCCCCTCAACCATTATATATACGGGGTGGTATTTCTTGTGATCTCTCATTTACTTGATACAGCTGTCGTGGCTGTGACGGTTCCACCTGAAGACGGAGGCTTGTGTTGCTTCCGAAACGTCGTGATTTTTATTTTGTTTTATTTTTACTTTTATTAATTTAAATTTTTTACCTAAGTGACTTTACCGAAAAAACCTAAGATTATTCATTACTTTAAACTACTGTTAGGATTTTTTTAGGTCACCGAAGGTTGCCTCCCAGCACTCACCCAGCGTGTTCTACTGAGTGTTGTTTGCATCTACGTATGAGGTGTGCGGGGAGCAATGTTGTGATGCTTTAAACGACACTCAGTTCTCAGCAATTCACGCCGGATGTTTCGTTACACGCAAACCCCAATGGCAATTGGAATCTATATTCCTTGGGTCTTTCGGTAAAGTCACGTAGATAGGTTCAAAGAAAATAACAAAAAAAATCATTATTTTATTTGAACCTATCTACGTGACTTTACCGAAAGACCCAAATAATATGAATTCCTGCAGTCACGAAAGCTTTAAGTCAAGATTTAATTGGAATCTGAACAAGGTCTGGGCCTCCCTTCAGACCAAACTCTGTCTAAAACGAGAACCTTTCATGGTGTGCTAACATAAGCGCTGTAGACACTGGAGGTGGCTGATCGTGGAGCTACCGAAAAAACCGAAGAATATGAATCCTTGCAGTCACGAAAGCTTCAAATATAGAATCCATTGAAGTACTCCGCTGTTTTGAAAGGATCTCGCGCAGCGTAGCAGCTCCTGTGTGACGTCACGTAACGCACGTGACGCACCTCTCCTGATTGGCCGACCCCTGACAATGAAATCCGCACGCCGAGGTCCTTCGTGCCGTCGCCATGGCGGCGCCGATATAAACATTGGCCATATTTTATTGGTGCCGAAAATTAAATCAAGTTGATTGAATTTCAAATAATTGCCATTAGGGGGTAGAAAAAAAAGTTACTACTTCCCATTTGGAATTACAGCTGTGCACGAAAGCAGCTGCACGCCATTAGTATACTGCAAAGTGCAGCTTGATTGTGACAAGCTGCGGGTGAATAAATTTAATTAACGTTTCAGGGGCAGGGTATGCATGGACTGCCTTTCATTAGATCGAGGTAGCATATATTGCATAGCGGTGGGGCACTTTTGTTTGAGCGCAGTGCTAGCGAGTTGACTACCTCGCCTGGCATACGGCAGATCCGAGAGCCTTGATGCCTTTGTATTTGGAGTTTGCGTGTTCTCCCCGTGGCCGCGTGGATTGTTTTCCGTGGCCTCTGGTTTTTCCCTCCACATTTAGAAACGTGCGTTTAGAGTATTTGGCTGCTATAAATTTCCACGTAAGCCCCTTTGTTGAGCTGTTATTTGTGGCAAGGTCACTTTTGAAAAAGAGCTGCACCGCTCAGTGCGCCTAACCTGGTAAAATAAAACATTTTAAAATAATATAATTTATTTAGTCGGGACATCTGGGAGGCTCTTCCTTCCGATATTATGAAGCGACTGGGAGCTTTGCATTTTAAAATCTAAATTGAACACGAATTTCTTTAGAACTGATTTGTGTTTCAGGTTGTTCTGCTTCCCCGCACCTCCAATTATCACGTTTGGCTACGAACGTGCGAAAACGGTCAACATTCGACGTTTAACATACATACATACATGAATGAGCAAATACTGTGCAACGTATTACAAGCTGAAATTAGTGGTGATCATAATTTATAACGGAGGCTTGAGAATAGAAGACGATGATGATGATGGCGATAAATATGATGATTCGTCGCCCTCGTGATTCAATGAATTGTCACGATTTAGAAACACGATTTTATAAAAATAATAATAATCCTTAACGCAGTAGTTTGATTGTAGCAGCCTCTAGTTGGAAGGGATCCCGGGAAACCATCACACGTAAGATATGTGAATATAAACGTCAATACACATGTAATTTGGTGCAACGTGTCATGCGCGAGTACAATCAATACGAGTTGATGAATCGACGCATAGTTTATGCCGCTGATGAATGAGTGGTGCATGGTAGATGGATGATGCATGGATGGTGATGGTAGCAGTGGTAATGGCCATTGCCGATAATTATCAAATGCTGCTCGGCTTGATGCCTTCAGCAATGGAACATTACAGACTGGAAAGGAAAACCAGACATTGCCGAAAATCAAGGTGGATCATGCCGATAAAAAAAACTTTGCACATTCTACTATTTTCAGAATTTGTATAAGCTACATAATATCCAGGCATATTCAGGTTATTTTGGTTGTTTCTCCATAGCAGTTTTATGAGTTCATATGGTGATTGCCTTACATTTGAGTGTGACTGTTTATGGATGAAAATAACGTGCCAGAAATTAAATACAAATCCGAGTAAATCGTAATAATAGTATTTTTTAAGCATACAACTACGAAGAAGAATAGTTTACATCCCTTTGCAAAACCTACCGCAGGATTTACACACCGTGTCGGTAGTGGGTGTTGCTTGAACATACTTCACCACGCTGGTTAGTGCGGGATGGTGAAGTGGGGGGGGGAGTCGGTGCCATTCGGAAGTAACTCGCCACTGTCAGCCGCGGCGGATATCAAATTGAAGTTTGTCAAGTTCGTCGTGCAGTGCAAGAACCAATGCCAGTGTTGCAGCTAATTCATAATAAAGGGTCAAATAAAATACACCAGCGATAATTCTCTCTGTGGTTGTCCCCACCTGATGACGGACGCTTGAGTTGCGCCCGAAACGTAGTGATTTAATTTAGTTTTTTTCATTTATTTTATTAGATTTTTTATCTACGTGACTTTACCGACACGGTCTGTGATGCATTCTGGGAGCCGCTCCCACAATGCACCACATCTTCTTGGTTCTTTCGGTAAAGTCAAAGAACCAAGAAGATAAATCCCTGCAGTCACGAAAGCTTTAAATCGAAATGCACCACAGTTCACATCGTCCTGTGTGCACAGGTGGGAATTTCTATCCCAGAATAGTGGCGACTGTATGCTGTAGTCTCCAGGAGCCAAACATTTGAGAGTCGAATGGGCATGTTTTATTTACAACAAGAGGGGAGTTCAACAACCACGCTCCTCTGTGGCATGCCATTTAGATAGCGCCGCGGGTTTTGTCTGGGAGGATGGGGGGATGGTTTAGTTTTATTTGTATGCTTGGGTGATTTGTGTACTGTGCATTTTGCATGTGCATTGTTTCTAACGTTCTTAACCCACCCCGATTTGGACATCTATAAAAAACGAGCTTCAGAGCTCATCGGATTCTTCCAGTATAAATAAATATTCTGGAGCAAAAAACCCAACATTCTGAGATCATGTAAACAATGAATAATCCAATTTAGTTTTTTTGGGGGGTTGTACCTTTTCGAAAACGTAGCACGCGCGTGGGTTTTCTCCAGGCGCTCCGCTTTTTCGCCCACCATGTAAACACTCGCGATGATTGGCTGACAACACCTGAACGCTCACGGGAGCGCGCGCAGAGCTCTGCCAGTTGTTGCCACCGCCTGCGTGTTGCTGCTACTGCTTCCCGTTCTCGCGCATCTCCGAGTTGTTGTGTTTTTGTGTCCCATGCTACGAGAGCGAGCGAGCGAACGCTGCGTGGCGGCGGCCGTCACAATTTCAACTCGCGTTGCTGCATAAAATACATGGCGCTTTGTAGAAACAGTAAAGTATTCCTATGAGACTAGCGGAATTTCCACTACTGCCCTGTTATAATAATTATTATATTCAACTTGTATTGCTGCTTTCGCAATACGCGCTCACTTCAGAAGAGACAATGACCCAGAGGCACGAGGAGGAGCCAGATGAGTGGAAAGGCGATCACCGCATGGTGCGCTTTCAGTTGTGCCTCTGCGGCCGTCTGGAATGCTCTTCGTTCCGATGTTAGAAAGCCACTGGAGCTATGCACTTTAAAATCTAGATTTAAAACTTGCTTCATTAGAACTACTTGTTGTATATAGTTTGTTGTTCTTCCTCCCGCGCCTCCTATTTGGCACGGGTGGCTACGTACGGTGCGAAAAGAAGTTCAACGTACATATGTAATGACAGTTTCCATGCGGTGTGAGTGGACTAGTGACAACGGGAGGTAATGACAGGGGAGTCAGCTGTGAGTGCGAAGAGACTGGTGGCTACGGGGAATGATCGAAGGGAGCGTGGTCACGTGACGGAAGAGGACGGTGGAGTCTGCTGGTGGAGTAAGCGTCCAGAGTCGGCGAAAAGGTTCGAGAAGGGGGGCGTGGCCTCGTGTTGGTATACAAGGGTGAGATGCGCGGGAGACTTGGGGCTGTTGCAGTGAAAGTATCGTCAATTAAGTGTCATCTCAAGAGAAGTGTGTCAAGTCGTCTTTACACGTACACACATTTGCAGGGCGAGCTAAAATCCCAATTAGGAGCCAGAGCCCCCATTATCTTGACGGGAGGAAGCTCCAAATCTGGGGGGGGGGGGGAGGCAGCGCAAGAGAACGAACGTTCCCCACCTTGGCGAATGTTGACCGGGAGATTCAATAGGAGGAAGCCTTTGAGTTGCTGGAATGGGGAGTGTGGAGGGGATTCGCGGGAGATGACAAGGGGGGGGGGGGGATAAGGTCCGAGAACTCGAGGAGGGTATGAGAGTGAGCAGGCAATGACGAGTCCACGCAGGACCGGCGGGAGCGCGTTCGCCGCTCGTTGCAGAGGCGGGCCGACCCCGTTGATCCTGCGGTGACGGTGTTGAGGTGTCGCGGTGGTGAGATGTTTACGACCTCGCCTGGTATACAAGAGGGCGTGGGTTCAATGCCGACCCTGACGCCTGTGTATTTGGAGTTTGCGTGTCTCTCTTCCCATGCTTGCGTGGACTTTTCTCCTGGGTCGTCCGGCCTTTCCATCCACATTTAGAAACGTGCATTTTAGGTGAATAGGTTTTCCCTTTTTCTGGCAATAAAATAGGTGATGTAAAAAAACCTAACTGAAACATTTTTACAAGGAATCATGTCTGCATTAACCTATTCTCATATTTTTGTACTGGCAAAGGAGGTCCCATGATACATTTTAGGTGTTTAGCTGCTAACATTTCCACATGATAAACCACTTTGTTGAGCTACAGTATCATTTGTGGCCAGGTCACTTCTGAAAAAGAGCAATATAGCTCAGTGGGCCTTACCTGGTAAAATAAAATAAAAAAGTTTAAGTAGTTTAACCCTTTCTCATTCCGATGGCGCCCTTTCTCATTCCGATGGCGCCAGCTATCACAACACGGTCGTGTCAATACAGTTGTCTGCGGTGAGTACTATGCCGTAAAAAAAACTGCTACGCCTCTAAATCAAATTAAGTCCAATAGCTGATCCCAATCATGAAATAAACGTTTACTATAACCAAGAGCATGTCATCTTTCTGATGTTAATACAATTAATGCTGCTCATGTGGGTAGTCGACAGTGGTTCTCCTATAGACTGTGACGCAACCATGGGAATGTGTAAATTCCAGAGCTGGCATAAGAATCGAGATGAGCAGCACCTGAATAGACGTGAACAAGCATCACCTTCTGTAGCTGATGACGAGTAAACCCAACTGGCAGAGAGAGGCGTGACCTACCGGGAAGGAATGGTAACGGCGAGGCGTGGCTGTCGCGCAGCCAGCCCGTGTTAGCCGCCCAGCTCGAAAGCAATCGATGCCGGTGGCATTAAAAAATTTGGCAGTGGTGTAGGGCAATTGGGCAACCGCACCAGTCTCATCCATAATAGGATTCATCAGTGCAGTGGTGACCATCATCGCGGACCACTTTTCAATTCCACATGCGATGCAGTTTTGTTTTTATTTTATTTTTCTGTTTTTTTTTTCTGATTCCTTTCGCTTCTGACATTTTGGTGACCCAGGTCGCTTTTGCGATTGAGATCCATCCATCGCGGTCCCTCGGGTTCTCACCCGGGTTACACACAATGAACGTCAAACTTGAACTTGTCACGTGTGAGTAACTTAAGCCGACCCAGTGGCGTTTGGTGATCTTCCTTTGCTCATCTTCGAAGTTTGGCTTCCTGAGGCCTTGGGGTAATTTAGGGTAATTTCCACTCAACTCTAAGAATGCTAAATGACTCCAGCATTCCCGCGTTATTCACGAACTTGCTCTCCGCGATTTTGGCTGTCGGCAAGTTCCATCTGGAACTCCACACGGATTGCCGCATGGCGAAAGTGATGATCCTTGAAAAACGTATTTATCATATTTAAGATTTATTACACTTTTAATTGCCAATTTTTGTTGGTGTTACCATGATAATTGTCATGTATTTTACAGCTTATTCATGTACTTTTTAGAGGTAATTAATTTAATTATCTGCAAAATGTTGCTATTGACGAGCATCTCCAGGATGTATGCCCTCGCTAAATAAGGAGGCAATGCTTATTCTGAGGCACCTATCCGCCTCATGGCAGGCCGCGTCTGAAAACGAAGCTATTAGCTAGGTGGTCATAACCTGGGTAAGATTAAGATAGTTTCGTTTTATTTTTCTACATATTTGTAAGCGATTTTTACCTCGTATATTTTGCAATCCTATCGTGTTTTTTCGTATTGCTGTGACGCTCTTACCCGTCCCTACTGGGCATATGTGAAAAAGAGCTTCATACCTCATCAGATTCCTCCTGCAGTATAAATATTCTGATTCTGAATTCTTGGCCATTATTAAACAGTGGCCATGCTTTCCCAGTTCGTCTCTGCCAATGTATAATAATTGTGTTCACTCACCGTAATGATCTGACCACACGCACAGCTTGTTACCACTTATTCCTATCTGCCACATTGTTCACACTTTTTAAATCTAAAATTCTCTATACACGCGAATAATTTTAAGTGGTTATTTCAAAAAAGCATCAATTTATACCGAGTCGCATGGTTTTTTAATTGTGGTGATATGTATGTACGTACGTGTGTGTGTTCAACTTTGCTTGCACCGAACTTAGCCAACCATTTTAATCGGAGATGCGGGTGAAGGACAACAAACTAAACACAAAAGCAGTTCGCAAGAAATGCATTTTCAATCTGGATTATTTAAAATTGCATACCTCCAGTGGCTTTCTAATAATGAAACAAAGAGCGTTCCAGACGGCCGCAGAACTGCATCTAAAAGCGCGCCATATGATGGCCACCATCTTTGTTCGTTCACTGAGCCAAAATCTGCTACTGCGAGGATGAGCGCAGTTCGCGTGACGATGGTTGATGCTCCTTGACGAGATCGGAAAAGGTTTTGTGCTACATTTGTGGCAAGCAATCTGCGTGTGTGCCATGAGTGCGACCTTACAACAATGTGTTAGTTCAGCAACCGGAAGCCAATGCAACTTGGCCAGCACTGGACGGACACGGCCAGATCTTGCAGGACCCGTCACGAGCACGTGCCAGAGAATGTTGTACTCGCTGCAGCTTGCTAATGCGTTTAGCAGGCGTCCCAAGCCAATGCAGTCCCTTGATTAAATTGCACTTGAAAATTGTACTATGGATATTTGGGTATCATGAGACCTGTGAAGTTGGTGTATCGTTGTACAGCGGTGAGACCACCGCTCTGTGAATCCAACCTGAGTTTGAGTCCCACCCAGCCTCTGGTGGTGATTGCAATCGAAATCGTCCTGGGCTGTGCCCCCCTTTACAGAGAATCACAACCCTCTGCCTTGGATCCAACAGCGACTTGGGTTCTGGCAGAAGTGAGGAAGCGATGACATGGGTTAGCAAAGTTTGATGTCCTGCGCTTGAACGATGATAATGATGTTGTTAACCTGCTGAAAAGAATAAACATTTCCTACTAGTAATGGAGTACATTTTTATTCTACAACAACAAAAGCCCATAATGGATTGCAAGATCATGAAATATCATTTATGCGCACACAATATTTATCAATGGCAGAAATTGGCTGTGGAATTAATTTCTTGACAATTCATTTGTAAAACAATAATAATGAATCAATATCAGGCCGTGTGTTTGTGGGCGGTGCGGTCCGTGCAATTAATTTACAATGTAATTTTGTATGCTGGAAGACATCAGGTGCAACTATGTTGTAGCCTGTGCGCTTATTAACGTCAACAAAATGACAAAAAGAAACATTAACGTCTTTCCCCCAAAAAAATCCAGTTACATTTTCAAAGTCGACGGTTTTCTTGAAGTCATTAAAATAGTTTTGCAATATAGCATGACCATTGTAATGAGAGACACTCCGATTGAAGATACGGTAGCAATTCTCATCTCTCTGCCACTGTTTCATCTCGACGCCACTGCTACCATCAGTGGGATTTGCTGCAGCTGCTTCCACAACATTGACCTGTGACACCGTCTTGTGACAGAATGCGTAAGCGGCCAGTGGCGCGTCCACACATCTGTCCCACGACGTAAGTAGTTTTCACACATCCCGTCAGCCACACAGCCTTCGGGGGGGCGGGGGGGGGGGCGGTGGGGAGTGCATAATTTCTATGGCATTGGTTTCGACGCAAGGGAATTGTCGACTTGTTCACACTCGGCGTCTCATCAGCAGAGTCAGCCTTGCTTGTACCAAAGGTGGTGAACAGCCGGAAGATGTTAATGGGCAACGCCTCTCTCGAATAGATAGATCACCTCTCCTTGTATCACTGCTACTGCTATGGTTATTGCTCTCCGAGAGCTGTGTGGGTTTTACACCAGCTCCCAATTCCAGGATGCAGTGCCCTCGCTAATTTGCCTCCTCTGATGCTGCGTGCGAGTTTCTCCACCGAGCACGGCAATACCCCCCTAACCTATTTGTCTGGTCACGGCTCAGGTTTGCTGCTCATTTTCTTCGTCTTGACAATCCTCGCGTAACCCGACTCAATGCAGGTGTTAAAAGATGGATACTTTTAGGCTAATGCCTCCATAGATTACGAGGTCGCGCTCCGTACACACACAGTGCTCGCCACAAATGAGCCACAATACCTTTGTTCATCTCGTCAAGGAGCATCAACCATCATCACACGAACTCCGATCATCCTCGCAGCAGCAGTGGCCTCCGGCTGCAGCCATCGAACAAAGGCGGTGGGGTCACCACATCGTGCGGCGCTTTCAGATGCGCTTCTGCGGCCGTCTGGAACGCTCTTCCTTCCGATATTAGGAAGCCACTGGAGCTATGCACTTTTAAATCTAGATGGAAAACTAATTTATTTTTAAAATATTTTTTGTATTTAGTTTGTCTTTCCCACGCACCTCCAATTAGCATGGTTGGCAACATACGGTGCAAAATAAGTTCTACGTACATGCATACAACATACATAATGCACGGTTGATAGGCGTAGACTACAACAGAGCATCTAGAAAATACGCTTCTGACCTTTGAACGCTGCACATACAGATGCCGGGGAAGCATTTCACAGGAGGATAGGGTGAGAAACTTGTAAGTTTCGAAAATAAAGTTAAAATGAAGTGTTTCAGATGTAATTAGGAAAAGGAGAATGCGATAGGTATGACAGGTGGAAAGGATGGAGGAGGATAGGGTAGGCAACTTGGGAGGTTGGGAATAGGAAGAGGAGGTAGTGATGGGTGGGGCACGTGGTGTGGAGGGTGGAGGAGGGTGTTGGGATGGCACAGAGGTCGGAGGCCAACGGGACTCCCCAAGCCCAGAAGATGAGAGCTGTCACAGCACGCGTGAGGATCCAGTATCCACTATACGACGACTGTTGGTTCTATTTGCAGGGAGTAATGGCGAGGTGTGGTGGCCAGAACCACGTTGACCTCTTGACCTTGACTAAGAAGTCCATTCCCACTCGTACAGGAATTCTTATCGGAGTCCTTAGTTGCTGTCTCGCGTGTTACGTCAAGAGCCGTCGCTTCGAAAATGCTTAAATGTATTGCATCAACATGCTCGAATCGCAGCGCTAACACAAGTTTGCGTTACGTAGCATCATTCACGCGCGAGCGCATTCATCACTGCATGCATAAGTCAGGGCACGCATTTGCTGCGGCAATTAATTGTAATGCGACACTTTCTGGTAACAATATAATATAATCTCTGCTCATTTTAATTAACACTTTCAGCAACGTTTTTAAGTCCTGCAAATATTAAAATGTGACACTGTTTTAGCATAAACAAAGCCGGATGTGTCGCACTCCATCCAAAACTAATCCAGCTATAATTCACAACCGATGTTAGCCATGACGGGGAATTAAACTCGGGTCACTGGCTTCTTAGCGCACTATGTTTACCACTAGACTTCCTCTTAACATAAAGGATTGTACGGTACCACATTTGAGTGAATAATATTTTATTTAAAATAATTTTAGCTTAAAATATGTCCCTACAAGATTGTGTGTAAACGCAGTAACTTTCAGTCTGTTGCCGAACCTGGCCGGGTGGTGCTGTATCAGACAGCACCGGCCTCGCAGTTGTCGAAGATTGTGAGTTCAAATCCCGGTCTGGAGCCGAGTCGGACCGTCATTCCTCCATGGCTGAAACGGTGAACACTTGGGGAGTGATCGTTTTGTCGTCATTTTTGAATCCATTTATCCCCGCCATAGGGATGTGGAATTGACACCGCACCGCCCAATGCCCATTGGAGCAGGTTTGGCTTAACTCTCACGCGTCAATCTTAAGGACAAAGAATTAATCATTGAACAATATGTTCCAATGACTCTAAAAGGTTTTTTTTCTTAATAGGATTGTTTGCTTTATTTTGCTTCAGACGTGAAACGTACTGTACCGCTGAAATATATCATAATCTCAAATAAATAACACAAATATTTTGATCATCTTTGAGAACGTGTGTGCTGGGATGGCCTGATTCATGCCAGCCGACCACAACTCGCAGCTAAGGTTCCAGTTGTCATCTCTTAAAGGTGCAGACTTCCACATCGAACCCAACGCATAGTGGTGGCCAGAGGTCGCAAACGGGTTGTTATTCCGTACCCGTACCCGGCCGCACCAGGGTCGCAAATGGGTACCCGTACCCGGCCGGGTACGGGTAGCCTGTTCCCTACCCAAAATGAGTGACAAACGGCTACTCACCAGTGACTCGCGGCCTACCCGTACCCATACTCGGCCGCACCAGGGTCGCCAACGGCTACCCGTACCCGGCCGGGTACGGGTAGCCGGGTATCGGGTAGGGTACGGGTATCGGGTAACCGGTTGCGACCTCTGGTGGTGGCTCTTCTCAAAGAGAGATGGGGGGGGGGGAGGCCTCATTGTCAGCATGACACGACATGCCTTCAACGGAATTAATGTTTTCAAAACGCACCGAATTGGCTAACAATGGCGTTACAACGTCACATCGCTACCCATGCAGTGTTATGTACAAGCTATAACCGCGCACAATGTACGATAGTATACAATAATAATATACAACCCATTGCTGAATGAGGGTCTTACCCGCGTCGTGGCGTTCGGCTGTTTGACCATACTTCACCGCGCAGGATATATATGTGAATTAATAGCAATTTCATTACTTTAATTCTAGATTTGAAGCTTTCGTGACTGCAAGAATTCATGATCTTAGGTTTTTTCGGTAAAGTCGCGTAGGTAAAAATAAAAATAATAAAAATAAATAATACAAAATTATAGAAATAAAATAACAAATCACGACGTTTCGGAGGCGACACAAGCTTCCGTCTTCAGGTGGAACCGTCACAGCACAATTGCTGTATCAAGTAAAGATAATTTTTTTACTTACGTGACTTAACCGAAAAAACCTAAGATTATTCATTATTTTAAACTACTATTAGGATTTTTTTTAGGTCACCGAAGGTTGCCTCCCAGCACTCACCCAGCGTGTTCTACTGAGTGTTGTTTGCATCTACGTATGAGGTGTGCGGGGAGCGATGTTGTGATGCTTTATACGACACTCAGTTCTCAGCAATTCACGCCGGATTTTTCGTTACACGCAAACCCCAACGGCAATTGGAATCTATATTCCTTGGGTCTTTCGGTAAAGTCACGTAGATAGGTTCAAAGAAAATAACAAAAAAAATCTTTATTTTATTTGAACCTATCTACGTGACTTTACCGAAAGACCCAAATAATATGAATTCCTGCAGTCACGAAAGCTTTAAGTCAAGATTTAATTAGAATCTGAACAAGGTTTGGTCCTCCCTTCAGGCCAAACTTTGTCTAAAACGAGAACCTTTCATGGTGTGCTAACATCAGCGCTGTAGACACTGGAGGTGGCTGATCGTGGAGCTGGCCATGTGCAGTTCCTGTCTTAATAGGTGCTCGCTAACAGCAATCTGCCTCGGTCTGTGTGTGGCCAAATCACTCGATTCTATTCATATGTCAGAAGCTCAGCAGAGTGAAAGCCTGATGAGTACTTGAATGGGAACACAAGGAAGTGGGCGCCACGGTGGCTAGGAGATGTTAACTACCTCGCCTGGTATGCAGGAGGTCGTGGGTTCCATCGCGATCCTGACGATGCCTGCTGTATATTTGCAGTGTGCATGTTCTTCCAGTGGTCACGTGGATTTTTCTCCGGGTCCTCTGGTTTTTCGCTTCACATTTAGAGAATTTGACTGCTATGAATCTGCACATGATGATAAGCTACTTGGTTCAGCTATCATTTGTGGCCAGTTCGCTTCAGAAAAAAGAGCGATATAGTTCAGAGTGGGCCTTACCTGGTAAAATAAATAGTGTAAATAGTATAGTATTAATCATTCAAAAGGGTAGAAGAGCTAAATCGAAATCTAACCTCGTGACTTGTTACAATCGGAGTCGCCAATGCACCACCTTACCCGAGACTGCATTCATAGTTAGGATATTCAAACATGTTTTTTCGCATTACCAGTAACAGCCTGCTTTGCCGCACATCGAGAGATGTCAAGTATAATAAATTAAATCGAATTTCTCTTTAACACGCAGGCCTTCACGAACAATGCAGTATTACAATTCATGTTTGATTTTTGGGTGAAATGTGTCGTGCACCCTCCACCACCGACACAGCTAATTAGTAAAGTTGTGCCGTGAGCAAACGTTTGAAGCCTTTCAAATCGGGAAATATGCACCAAATTAAGGTCCTTGCTTCACCAACAGTTTTTTCCCCCGAATTCTCTAGATTGTTTTCACTTTTTTTCACTCATCATACAAAAAACATAACCATAATTATAAAACACATAAAACAACGACAGTTTAAATGAAACATACGAAATGTGGTTTATCCGCCCTTTACAATCATTCACTCTTGTGGGCGGCGACAAACTTTGAAACCCCCTTACACACGTACCAAACAACTCTGTGCATCAGCATGAGGAGCCAGTGCCGTGATGCAGCACATATGCGGAGTAGCTGGCATTCGCGTGTGTTACCGAGGGTAAAGATTCGTCCCCATCAGCTGCTCCAATGCTCCTGGCTCGGAGTCGTTGGCTCGGCTGTAGCAGCGACTGCTGCCATTGCCGCCCCACAGCTTGGCACTGCCCCTTCTCACGCGAGGCCTCCTACGGTGCCAGCCTGCCGCCCTGGGCATCCTCTGTGCACCCTGAGTGTGAAAAATCTGTGTTCGCTCCTACGTGCCAACTCGTAAAAAAAACTAAACTGGCGGTTCAATGGAAATACGCTGCTGCTGATACTGCCTGACGCAACAGTTTCAATACAGTAACAATAATAAATTGTGCATGTAAGCTGGAACGATAATTTAAAGAGTCAAAGGCGTCTTCCCATATCCAAATAAATAATGGTGCTAGTGTTCATCTCCATTGGCAGCCCTGCAGCCAGTTGTAAGAAACTCCACGTTTCTATGGCGGGGACCAGTTGACCCACGTTCCGATAACTCCCCCCCGTATAAAGTGGTACTCATCTTTGGTTGTCAACGTCGCCATCCACGGGACTTATCGTTACATCCTCAGCCTTGCCACCTTCACGTGATTTCTAGCGTATATAATGCACAGTAGATCGGCTCCAGGTTAAATGTATGTACCTATTTCTAATTTCTTTCCCACCGAACGTAGCCAACCGGGCTAATGGGTGGTGCGGGGGAAGGCCAACAAACTTAACACAAACATCGGTTCTAATTTAGCGAGTTTTAAATCTAGATTATAAAGTGCATAGCTCCAGTGGCTTCCCAATATCTGGAGGAGGAGTGTTCCAGACGGGCACAGAAGCTCATTTGAAATCGCGACTGATGGTGAGCCTGAAAGTGTAGGAGTTGGACAAAGAGGAAATTAGACATACAGTTGTGTGTCTGCCCCTCTGCTTGCCCACTCTCCTGATTGTCAACATGACTATTCGAAATCATACTAAATTGAAAACACATTTCTTTAGAATGTCCTTTTGTGTTTAATTTATGATCGTTCCACAGCAACCCCCAATCAGCACGGTAGGCTACGTAGCGTGCGAAAAGTTCAAATTCCATAAGGTAAAAAAGGCATATTTTACCAGGTAAGACCCACTGAGCTATGTAGCTCTTTTCAGAAGCGACCTGGCCACACGTGACGGCTCAACGAAGTGGCTCATCATCACGTGGCAATTTCTTAACGCATGATTCTAAACGTGGAGGTAAAAACCCCGAGGAACCGGACACAAATCCACGCAACCATGGGAAGAACATGCAAACGTCAAAATATACATGCATCGTCAGGGTCGGGACCGAACCCACGACCTCTTGCATACCAGGCGAGGTACATAACATCGACGCTATGTTCATGAGTAGTCGCGTGGAAGGCGACGATGACCGAGGGTCATGACGGGCCTTCAACGGTGAATCCCTCATCACGTGACGAGTGAGTCGAGCGTTTTGTCACCTTGACCTATAACTTTGTGTGTGCGGCTTTTTTTATTCCTCATCATAGTTGCCGAGCACAGACCTGAAAGCCTAAGCTGCAAAAGTGTGGCAGAAACTAAGAGCAGCAATGTAGCGGCGTTTCTTCTTTCTTCTTCACCTGCATTGATACAAGTTTTAGGAACTTGGGTAAACCCGGCGCAGCGTGATGAATGATAACCAGAACAAGATGTACCGTCGTGTACGGGTGAGAGAGGACACACACCCACACAGTCAAGCTGGCAGAATGACCCCCTTCACATTGCAGGAGGGATACCAGAGTCGGTTTCACATTAGCACAGTAGCAGCAGCGATCAATAAAGTGCGAGGAAGCGATTGAGTGACGGTAATGAGGGAGTCGGTGGCGTGAATCCGCGAGTGGTTGGAGCATCGGTCAATTCGACTGCTCTCCACAATGATGGCTTGCAGGCGCTTACACGATTCCACCCCCAGCGCCCGGGGCTCGGCAGAGCCCGTTCACCCCCAACACAACACCGGTTGAGGTTTGTCCCGAAACTTGAGATCGCCCTCGACGACGTCACCTTGAGTAGACACCACCACGTCCAGACCGGTGTCGTGGCCATGGGCCTAAGCTACGCCAACCCGTTTGCCGGACATTTGGAACAAATCTCACAACAGAACAGAGGCAACCAGATCTGGCTTGTGGAACCTTGTCTGTTTTTGCCACTGTCAAGGTATGAATAATAAGAATAGGCTTTGGCCCTTTCCGGCAATACAACGGGAGGTGTGTTAGGATGTTCGAACACCGGTTAGTAATCAAGGCACTGCATTAACCACAAACAGTACTTGTGGTGAACATGCAAGCAAGCATGACCTGGTAATATATGCTCTGATCGTGCATTGTCTTTATACTGTTCAACATTTGGCATGCTGTGGTCTGACACTGGTGAGACTGCCATCAAGAAGGCTGTCTCTGGTGTAGGTCAATCAGTTTCAAGGACAATGCGCACACATTATCAGCGCATGTTTGTTTGTATGTTCACCACAAGTACTGTGATGGGGTTAATACAATACTTGATAGTTTGCAAAAGGTTTCTATTTGGTGTTTTAACATCTTAACACCTACTCTTATTTTTCATACAGACCTCGCTTTTTTTGCAATATGCATCGATGCCTTTATTGGCATTACCCCCCCTTGCTCCAGAGAGGAACGCGTCTGCATTGGTTAAACTTGTTCAAAATGTTCATCCAGCAATACGCATTTGCCTGGTTCACGACAACAACAAAAACAGCCGCTCCTTTCCGAACATCAGGGCTGTCCCATCAAAGATGGTAAGTGTCCGTGTCCATATTCACATTCCCACCGACTCCAGACACCATCCCACCGTGCCCACGCCAAGAGGACAATGACCATCGTCCCAGTTTCTTACAACTCGGCTCGGTACGTTGAAGAGGCAGCGGATGGGAGCCTACCGACGTGGAACGGGAAGCAACCGTGCAACCGAAAGAACACCAGGACAGGGCGCCGCGGTTGTTCCCGGCAAAACCCATCACCCTTCAAACTTGGCAAGCGAAAAAAAGAAGTACATGCCCAACAACGTTCATCTCCTAAGAGGCGACTCGAGTGAACTCGTCAAAGGAACGCATCGCGCGAAGCCCCGGGCATCCTCGCAGCGGACCGTGGCTAAGCCGTCGGACACATCGACACATGTGACATCCCGGAAGCTTCATTTATAGCCGACGTTCCCTAAAGTGATCCTGACATTGCAATCGTGGTAAGTCATGTTAACTACCTCGCCTGGTATACAGGAGGGCGTGGTTTCGATTCCGACCCCGACGCCTGCTGCTGCTGTATATTTGGAGTTTGCGTGTCTCTCTCTCCGTGACTGTGGATTTTTCTCCGGGTCTTACGGTTTTTTCCCTCGACATTTAGAAGAAGAAAAACGCGCTTAAAGCATTCGTCTGCTTTACATTTCCACATAAGCTCAGTGGGCCTTACCTGGTAAAAAAAAAAAGTCCGCTCTGCTCAGTTTTCTTCAGATATAAATTAAATCCAGCTCTTACCTGGCCAAAATTCGCACCCCCTTGGGACCCTCGTCACCACCGAAACACAACCCTGAACTCTCAGCCACAGGAGCTGAGTGTACGGGTCGCGAGCGCACCTCGTACAACAGCATCGCGTTCATGAGCCCCATTTGAAGTACATTGTCTACGTCTTTTCCATAAACAGAGCTCCTCACGCGACTCAGGCTGAATTCGTGCATTTAACTTCTTTCTCACCGGTACCTCGCCAACTGCGCTAATCCGAGAAGCGGGCGGGGCGGTGGTGGTGGTGGCGGGGAGAACAACAAACCATGCACACACAGCAGAACGAGGTCAATGATCCGGAACAGATTGTCTGAATATTGCAGGCAGCCTGAGTAATCTCTTTAGCTTTGTACTCCAGCAATGCGTCTCACTCTGTTGCCTGCAGGGCTTTCCAGACGGGATGCAGTTAGCACCCCCCCCCCCCCCCCCCGTCTGTAATGCTTTCCAGTAGCATAATTAGTGTAAAATTAGAAAAACTAAAACCCCACCACTGAATGTTTAATTAGCTAAGTATTAACTTCACTGACTTTACAAACAAACGTCTCGTACTTGCAGTGTTAACCCTGCAGCAAGGCAAGGAAGGGGGAGGTGGGTAAGCAATGAAGACTACATTATGAAACATTATTTTTGTACATCTCCATGAAGATCCTTGGCTGCAGTGAAAAGCCGCCGGGAGGTATGCCGCTCTTAGCGATCGAGAGAGACGGCGAACGACCGTGCTTCCGCTTTGTTTATTTCAACTTTTAAAACTCTGCAAGTTGAAATATGAATTCCCCCAACAACGGCAGCGACAGGAAGCTGGGGGGCGATGTGGATTATTATGCCAAAAAACAAAACGGCTAAACTGATTTGTATCAACATGAGACCTCCTTTGCCAGTGTCAAACTATAAGAATTGGTTTTCCCCCTTTGTGGTTAATGCAGACATGATTCCTTGCAAAAGGCTTCAGTTTGGTGTTTAACATCTTAACACCTGTTTTGTTGCCAGAAAAAATAGGAAAACCTATTCTTGTGATTTGTATCAAATGCGGTGTCTTGACGAATATCGCCGTTGCGGTTAAGGCTGTCACAGTTTGACGTCGGCGCGTTTGCATTGTTGCGGAGTTCTTAACGCTCAAGCTTTGGCCGAAATTGGATCAAAGTGTTCACGTGGCTCACCACCGAGCAAAGATGGTCATTGCATCACACCACTGAAGCTGTGCACTTTTAAATCGTCATCATTTAGATTGAAAACTCGTTTCTTTAGAACTGAACTGCCTTTGTTATTCATAATAAACGTTTTTGGGTTAGATCGCGTTATTTATAAATGTGTCGTAACCCTGCACCACCCGACACGGCCAATCAGCAAAAAAGTGTCACGTTGACAAAAGACAAATAGTTCAATATTTTACCAGCGAAACGTCGTACTCAAAAAATGTAAATGTTGTGGATTCACTCTTCAACACACCGGTGGGCTAAAGTAGCGAACTATTTGTCTTTTGTCAACGTGACACATTTTTGCTGATTGGCCGTGTCGGGTGGTGGAGGGTTATGACACATTTATAAATAACGCGATCTAACCCAAAAACGCTTATAATGCATAATATTGGTGGCGAAAGCCGACGTGCTCAACTGCCTTTTTTTAGTCGCTGCAGTTCAAATGTAAAGAAGGAACGGTGGAGCTTTCTCATGACCTCACCGGCGGAACTCGGAGGCTGGGCCTCATGCCCCCACCGCCCATTGCCGAGGCACGCACCACGTGCCCAACAGAGTCGCCACGCCAACCCGCTGCGTCCGATTTTCACCGGCGTGGTCCGCATTAATCTTGAAGTACGCACATTAATTCAAATTATCAACTTTCGCAGTCAGGTTAGATCGTGCAGGTATAATGTCAAAATGTTAACTTCTGATACTCCGTCACCAGACGGAGCCAATCGCATCAAGATGTCACACAGTGCGCACATATGGCCGCCAATTGATTTGATTTTTTGTTCGGCAAACTAGAACGTTGAAAGCGAGCGGTATTTTGTACAACTTTCCGCGGACTCCACTGGAGATGATATCCACCATTGTCAGGTGTTAACGAAGCTCGGCTCACGGGGACCACCTCTGTCCATACCTCACGATTGTCAAACATTTTGATCGCTTTGCAACATTCCTTCGGTTTGCAACAAAACAAAACGGCCATCAATTGGCATATTTTGCCCACGTGATGTCTTGGTTTGATTAGAACTGTCGGATGGTGGGGGGGGGGGGGGTTAAACATTGACATTTTAGAGCTACAAGATCCCACCCAAAGCAAACTAATTATGAAACACACGAGTGTCTAAAATTATCACCTTTATTTACAACCCCTTTATCAGGAGTTCCGCTATATAACCAAAACACACGAATGTCTGAGAAATATTCTTATATTTTTAACCGTGATTTTGTGACAACCCATCTTCCTAATCGCTCAACCTCCCGATAATTACCAGGTTACCTTGAATACAATGCAAATGTACAGACACACATGGGAACTTGAGCCATATAGACTTTCCCCAATAATTAGGATCACCAGTTTTTTGCGGATCAGAATTTAATTAATCTCCAATTAAATGAAGAGCTAATGAATCGTTCAAAAGATAACTTTGTGAACCGAGCTATAAAAAAACTTCTTTGTAACAAAAATATATAAATATACAGTTGTAAGCTTTCACTTGAGTTGAAACATCCTCCCCATAATGAAGAATGAAGTTAATTTTAAAACTAACCTCAACATATTTCAATGAGACAAGAGATCAAAGTGTATTGCACATTCAGTCCTGGCTGACAGGGCATTCAAATGACAGAGAACTGTGGTAAGATAATGAACTTATTGAATCACCACTATGCACGTATCCAGTTCGGAACTATTGCCCCGTTCTACAATTAGATAATGTGTTGATACAAATAACAAAGCACTTTCTACATGCCTCTGAGAGGAAAGTTGCTTCTAAGAGTGGTTTAAAGTGGCCTGGTTCGATATAGAAAGGCTTCCAGACAATATGATACTCATTGATGAGATTTCAAATGTAGAAAAAAATAAACCCTGTCAATGTCATACTCTTAGTTCTTTCGGTAAAGTCACGTAGGTAAAAAATGAAATTAAAATTAATAAAAAATAAAAACAATAAAATCACGACGTTTCGGGGGCAACACAAGCTTCCGTCTTCAGGTGAAACTGTCACAGCAAAAAATCTGTATCAAGTGGAGAGAAATCCCAAGAGGTACCTACGTGACTTTACCGAAAGAACTAAGAGTGAATCCTTGCAGTCACGAAAGCTTCAAATCTAGAATTCCTGTCCTTATCACTCATCTCCCATTAAATCTTGATTAGAAGCTTTCCATGAATCTCCCATTAATTGTAAATATCAATTAAAATCGTGCATTCTTAAATACGTGCCATTGTTGTTATAGCGATAAGTCAAGAAAAATCTTTGTCTCCGATTGTCTGGGTGACATTTGGGCCTTGTCCTTGCCCAATCCTGGCCCCACGTGGCTCACAGACCGAGGTCGTCCATCGCGCCACTGCCCATCGACAGCCGCAGCACCGGCACCGAATAATTTCCCGACATCACCATGGGACACGTTGAGCGATCGTCGAGGCATCTGGCGCGTAAAACAACTTCATTTATAATTGAGCAGAGGAAGATTTGGTGAAAAGGGGTGTGTGGGGGAAAGTTAGGAGGACTGGAGTTTTGGGAAATCGTGTGACGGGAGTTTTGGCGAATTGGGAAGCTGTTGCGGACACTCGAGGTCAATGAGCCCAGCGCATTTGTAACAGCACGGACACGTATACATTACCGCGTGAAAGTAACACAGAATCAATGATTACCGCGTATTAATAACAGGTTTACCGCCTCATTACCGCTGCCCCTGCACATACAAGTGTAACTGATGGAGGTTATTAATTGAAACAGCTCGATGCAAACAGCCTGATCAGCTTTTTTGCAACTACAGCGAGACAAAAGTCAAAACTTTTTCACATTTATTTTTATCAAATGCAAAATGGTCCCGGCTTCCAGACTTCATTTATGATCTCAGTTTCCTGAAGTATCCACGTTCATCGACAGCGAGGGTTTTTCACAACGATACAACCGATGGTTCAGCAGTTCCAGCAGTTCCATTGCTGGATTCTTTTACTGGTAGGAACCTCCTGGTTACACCAGCCCACAGGGGATTATTGTGTCCGTCCGTCGTGCAGGGAGGGGCTGGGTGGGGAGGGGCTGGGTGGGGAGGGGCTGGGTGGGGAGGGGCTGGGTGGGGAGGGGCTGGTCGGGGATGGGCTGGGTGGGGAGGGGCTGGTCACCCCGTGGTGCCCTTATAAAACTCAACGTTTAACATACTCACGCCGGCTTGTGCCCGCCCTCACAGTCGGGCATATTTGCGGAATACACCACGCCGCCATTGACCCTGGCCATTGACCGAGCAACTCAACGTTCCTACCAGCTCCCTCCGCAGGAATGTGTTTTTTTTTCCGCCTGTGGATGACCACTTGTGTTGCGATCGAAACGTCGTGATATAATATTTTTTGTTTTATTTTTATACCTACGTGACTTTACCGAAAGAACCAAAGAGTATAGTAATCACAGGGTGCTTCAAAACAATTTTACCACAATGTTTATATGGGACTATTGTTTTAAATTTAAAAAGAACGGATAGTACAACACTAACACGATAACACGTGTAATGTTAATAGCTTCACAAAGTCAAAAAGTCGTTGTCAACGCATGGCCTGGAATCTTCTCCAGGTGGTCTCCAGAGCCCAGAGGCACGTTTCCTGTGGTTGTTGTTGCAAATTCTCAGAAGTGTTTGCATTTTTCTGAAGCACCCTGTTTTTAACTATTAGCTATTAATATATTTATTTATGTCAGGTAAGCTATACCGATCTTGTTGAGAAGCGACCTGGCCACAAATGACAGCTCAACGAAATGGCTAATTACGTGTAAATCTATCGCAGCCAAATACTTTAATGCATGATGTTGATTCTAAATGTGGAGTGAAAACCCGGGGGACCCGGCGAAAAATCCACGCGACCACGGTGAGAAGACGCAAACTCCAAATATACAGCAGCTGTCGGCGTCGGGATCGAATCCACGAAATCCTGTCTACTCGACGAGACTGTTAACATCTCGCCACCGTGACGCCCCTAATTTAACTTCATGATAACGTGACGTTAATTCTGATATATTTCTCATTGTTGTCTGTCTCCCGCATCTCCGATTGGCACGGTTGACTACATACCATGCCAAAGTATTATTGGTTCTTTCGGTAAAATCACGTAGAAGGGAAACAATAAAATAATTTATAAAACATATTTTATTTTTTTATATTTTTTTTTATTATTTTATTGTTTCCCTTCTACGTGCCTTTACCGAAAGAACCAAGAATATGAATCCCTGCAGTCACGAAAGCTTTAAATCTAAATTCATGCCAAAGCATTTCAGCATAGATAGGGACATATGGCTTCTATTTTATAATGCAACGTACAAGTTTCCTCGCGTTTCCTTGCACACACAATCCTTGGGGTGATTCTCATCTCCGGTTGCCAACTCTAAGCTACTGATGGAAATTACGCATGCCAAGTGCCAATCTATACATAGTACAAGTGCTGCTAACTTCCCATGAACCCCGAGAGGGATGCTCGCGCTGGCAGGCGTGGCTGAATTCACACACCTTTAATTTGTAACATCTAAGTTTAACATTTCATTTAAATTAATTCGCAAACATGTCAAGAGCTTATTCATAATCACATAATATTTTAGGCAAAAACAAAAGAACGTTTACAATGCCATTTCATTTTCAGTCGGTTTTCATCACGATTTTAATCATTTAAATATGGCCCCATTTTCTTAGTTTTTTTCCGGTAAAGTCACGTAGGTAAAACATTAAAATTAATAAAAGTAAAATAAAATAAAAATCACGACGTTTCGGAGGCAACACAAGCTTCCGTCTTATATATATATATATACGGAGTGGTAGCTCCTGCAATCTCTCATTTACTTGATACAGCTGTCGTGGCTGTGACGGTTCCACCTGAAGACGGAAGCATGTGTTGCCTCCGAAACGTCGTGATTTTTATTTTATTTTACTTTTATTAATTTTAATGTTTTACCTACGTGACTTTATCGAAAAAAACCTAAGAATATGAATCCTTGCAGTCACGAAAGCTTCAAATCTAGAATTATGGCCCCATTTAAAACCCCAAAATTATCCAAACTCATTGCCGCGGCGTCTGCTTCGAGCGTTTACTCCCAGCGCTCAGCGCGGCACAGACTCGTTGGCTGAGCCTCGCATCGCAGCTCCAGCACGTGATCGAAAACTGCCTCCCCCCCGCCCCCCATCGAGTCTGCCATTCCACATTCACGGACTCTTCTCTGTTCGAACGCAGCCAAGCGCCCACACTCGCAACAACAACAAACAACAACAACAACAAAAACCTCCCCATCGAGAGTGGTGCGCCACGAAAAATCCTCGCGGGATCACGCGAAACAACAACAACAAAAAACGATCAAAACGTCGGGTGGAGAAAAGTGTCGGGTGAGCCACGCGCCTCTGACAACGTCGCCGCGCCAGGAGGGAGGAATCGCTCTCATCGCCCAACGCCGCCCCGCTGGCGCTGTGCAGATCCAGAAGCCCGGGCAGGGAGCAGCGATCCGTTCAGGTCACCGTCGCTGATTTTAAAAAGCGAACAACAAAACAAAACCCCCTTGAATAATGTATGGATCTACTTTCTAAAGT
This sequence comes from Lethenteron reissneri, assembly GCF_015708825.2. NCBI lineage: Eukaryota > Metazoa > Chordata > Hyperoartia > Petromyzontiformes > Petromyzontidae > Lethenteron > Lethenteron reissneri. The sequence goes on from NC_083829.1 coordinate 10,683,225, forward strand.
GTAAATGAAAATACAACAACGCTTGTTTTTACTAATCGGGGTTTTCCCCTTTTTTCTGGCAACAAAACTGACACCTTTTGCAAGGAATCATGTCTACATTAACCACAATACCTGCAGTCAAATGCAAACAAAAAACAACACTCTGGTAATTTATGCATTGTCTTTGAAACTGATTGGTCCACACCAGAGTCAGCATTCTTTTTTATTTAATTTCATCATCGTGTCCTGCACATGCCAACAAGATTCAGACGAGGGCTTTTTCCGAAACTGATGTGATGTGAAACATCGCAACACGATTGCGATGTTCTTTATGAAGTGCGTCTGTGGGATGGTGGTAGGGAGGGGCATGTTTTGACTCGGTGAAATTTTTTTAGTGATCGAGAAATACAGAATAACAAAAAATCAGTAAATAATAATCATAATGTCAATGTTACGCGATGACTTGTATAAAGATAGCACCTACCTCGTCCGTGATTCTGATCTATGATGATGAATCCATCACTTTGAAGAGGAGTAGAAACGCCTATTACAGGGGTCTACTTCTATTGACAGCCTCTGAAATAACAATTGTGATACTGTAGCAGGATAATTATTATTTTATTATTTTTATAATCATCTTAGTAATATTCGTATTTTACTCCTGCTATTAATAGCTATCTGTAAAAATTTCGATTTAAAGCTTTTGTGACTGGATGGATTCATATTCTTGGTTCTTTCGGTAAAGTCACGTAGAAAGGAAATAATAAAATAATAAAAATATAACATTATCTTATTATGTTCTATTTTTATTATTTTATTATTTCCCTTCTACGTGACTTTACCCAAAGAACCAAGAATATTTGTAAAAACCTTGATTTTGAGGATTTTCATTTTAATTTACTGTCATTATCTTTTTTTTCTATAGCATGTGTTATTTACTTGCTTTTGGACTGTGTACTGTCCCCTTGTTTTATTTAGTCGCACTAAAACCGCATAAACATTGCATGTAAAAAAAAATAGCATTATATTTGGAGCTGGGTTGTAATAACAACTTGAATGGATGTAACATTTGGCTAGAAAACATCGAGATCCTCATTACAGCGATGCTAGTCAAACTTCTCCAACTGTAAATTCAAATGTTAACATTTGTAAGAATAAGTGATGAAACTTAACCCCAAATGAGAATTATTACGGAGTCTTGTTGATAAAAAAAAAGCTGACATCTCCAAGTTAAACAAGTTAATTAAAAGGAACACTCGCAAAAACGAACACCTGTTATTTTGCAGGTGAATAATTCAAGCTGACTCTGAAGGTGAATTCATGAAGTTAATTATAAAAGCAACAATCAAGCAAGCCGGAGGGTGGTGGCCATGCACGTGGCACCTAATTCAGCACTGGAGGCAGCAGCGAGTGTTTGTGGATCACACGAACATTTGCGAAACTCTCTTCCCGTGCGCGTCGCCATGAAGGCGGTACGGCAAAAACGGGGGGGACACCACACGTGTTTTCCGTCTGTGTGGGATAGAGCGTTGCTCCCTCACACGCGTGGGTTTTATCCCGGGTGCCCCGGTTTCCTCCCACGTGTAAGTACCCATTGGCGAATCACACCTTAACATGGAGAGAACCGCAGAGCTCGGGAAATTGTTGGTGCTGGCTCACTTTATTGCTGCCGCTGCTGCTGCTTTCAAGCAATCGATCAATCTTTATTTTACGTGCCAAAAACCTGTCACGACCTCGGCGGCTAACACACTGAAGTAAAATTGCCACCACGCGACAAAAAATAGAGTGCAGGCGTACGGAACGAATAGCCGAAGAAAAAAAACGAGCAGTCGAATAAACGAAATCAAACGAGTAATGCGTAAAAGAAACCGTTTCTTATTTCCCTTCTTAAGATGTTAAGACACTAATGGGAAGGCGAGTCTGGGAGCAGGCCACGGCATCGAGAGGCATTCGGCGGCGTTCCAGACGCTGGGGGGGGGGGGGGGGGCTGCACACTCGACGCCTTCGCGCGTGCCCAGCGTCGTTGGGCGAACAATCCTGGGCTGGGCACAGCAGGATCGCCGTTGCCGTGGATCGACGGAGCGGGCAGAACGTGCCCGAGGGTTGGAGGGCGATGTGGGTTGCCGGGTAGACGGATTGAGGGGGTAAGCCACGAAGTGTTTTGTATGTTAGAGAGGAGGAGCTACCTTGAATTGGGAAGGGTGGGCGTGATGTGTTCAAAACGGCGAACCCGCCCGATCATCCGCGCAGCAGCTGCATTCTGCACGAACTGGAGCCTCCTAATTGTTGCGTGAGGTTTAACGCGTAGACTTTCGCGACCAATATCATCCATGAGAGTTTTTTTGGGGTTAGACCGTGTATAAATATATAAATGTGTCGTTAAAACCCGCCACCACCCGACACAGCCAACTAGTAAGGGTTGTCACGTAAACAGAACGTGGCCAATTCGTCACTAGTACGGCACACCAGTGTGTTGGAGAGCCAAGCCACAACATTTACAAACTGAGTACGACGTTTCGCCAGTAATTACAACTAGCTTCATCAGGCGACAGACAGATTTGTGGAGAAGTCCACCTGTTTCGTTTGTTATACAGAGGCGTAGATGTGGTGACCACGCTTCTGCGCTCTTGCACAATGTGGGGAGGGGGGGGGGATTACTTAGTCAATGAACAATATGCATGTGTATTATGCGAGCCCTCTGAACTTGTCCTTCCTGCCTATTGTGTTTATTAAAATAGCTCTACCAACGGAAATCCCTATTGAAGTACGCTTCCCTTTGTAGGCATGCATTTAAATAATATATTATTTGATGATTCGCTTCCAAACGGCACTAAGACGGTAGCTATGCGAACGATTAAGACTAATTAGATAATTAATTCGTCTTGGTCAGTAGTAGCTAGAATTGAAAACTAGCTACGACTGGCCAAAACCAATTAGAGAATCTATCGAAATTGAAATAAATCAAAATAACTTTAACCGTTGGGATAGCTACCGTCTTAGTACTGCGTGGAAGCGAATCATCAGAGAAACAAGATGCCTCGCGCATGCGAGACATCTTGTTTCTATGAGATTGAGTGAACGAGTGAAACATTACTTTTTATTTTTGAAGTGGCTTCCAGGTGCCCCGCTGTGGCGCCCTGCAGCGGTCTCAATCACGGCAGAAGCCCTTCCCATCGCCGTTCAGGACGAGGTGGGTGACCCATGACCTCATTTACATCAAGGGCAGAGGGGTAGCTAGGGGGGGGGGGGGGTACATATGTCCCCGGGCGCCAAGGTAAAGGGGCGCCAAAAGGAGGCTTACAACGTGACATTATAACTTATTGCGGCGGGCGCGGCAGCCTGAAACTACTGCACAAATCTACACCTCAACCTATAAGTTTATATATCCCGCCACACACAGCCTACATGTCATGTAATTACATTTTGGTATGTGATTAAACGGGGGGGGGGGGGGGGCGCGCCAATTTTATAGTTCGTCCCCGGGCGCAAAATATCCTAGCTACGCCACTGATCAAGGGCGTCACTGTGGATAGATTAACTACCTTGCCTTGTATACAGGAGGTTGTGGGTTTGATCCCAACCCCGACGTCTGTATATTTGGAGTTTGCGTGTTCTCCCCATGGTCGTGTGGGTTTTTATCCGGGTTTTCCCTCCACATTTAGAAACGTGCGTTTAGAGTATTTGGCTGCAATAAATGTCAGCACGATAAGCAACTTCGTTGAGCTATCATTTGTGGCCAGGGGGCTTCTGAGAAAGAGCTGCACCGCTCAGTGGGCATTACCTGATACAAGTATAACCCGTAAAAACAAAGTTTTTCACTATAAATCCTTTATATGCGTGGCGGCTAGAGTCCTCTCGTCCTCTGGCTTGAGATGGCTGCCACCTATGGGTCAGATGATTGCATGGCAGCATTAAGCAATTGGTAATTAAATATACAATTTTTGTCCTAAAAAGTGTAAAATTTTGAAAAAAGATTTTCACGAACATTAGTTGTCACGCACAACGAGTCTGTGTGGAAAATGTCAGCTCGATTGGATCACGGGAAGTGGGTTAAAAAACGACCGAAAGATTTGCACGGTCCTAAGCAAGCAAGCAAGTGAACTTAATATAAAGGATTTAAAAATACAACATAGTTGACACGTACTGCGGTGCATTGTGGGAGCCGCTCCCACAATGCACCGCAGTTCACACAGCCCTCCGTGCACAGAGGTGGGAATTTGAAAAGCACAATGGTGGCAACTCTATTCTATATCCTCCAGGAGCCACACATTTTCGAGATGAATTTTTCTTCTTCTATATATATAACAGCAGAAGAGTTCAACAGTCACATTGCTCTGGGACATTCCATTAAATAATGGAATAAAGTAGCACCCAATTGCGTGGTTTCTTTTTAGTTTTGTACCTTCCTGGAATGTGATGCAACAAAAACAATGCTCATGTTTTTGCATTCTGTAGGCCACTGTCCATGAAGTTTAACATTAACAGCTTTATATACAAAGGGCCGCAGAGCTTGGGCTAATTGTTGGTGCTGGTTTACCGCATGGCTGCTCCCTTGCCGCTAGTCTGTGGTTCCTCTGAATCGCTCTCTCTCTCTGTACGAGAGTGAGCCAATACTGTGCGGGTACATTACTCGTAAACTTGATCATTATTAACAATGTATTATTTACCTACACTGATATATAACATCGTGTCAAATAATAGACATTGTGGGTATGCCTATGTTTTTTTGTAAATTGCAATATATATAAATTAAATGCATGGTAAAGTGGCCACTGATGTGCAGGCTTTATGATTTTTTTTATTTCAAATTAACTTTTTATAGTGTACTTAAAAAAATAAACATTTCTTTATTTAATTTCCCACCAGCCTTCAAATGGGTTGCCTGATTTTTGTTTTTATACAGCTGCAATCGAGCTGCTAGGTCTGCCAACGATTTTTAAATCCTTTATATTAAGTTCGCTTGCTTGCGTGCTTGCTTGCTTACGACCGTGCAAATCTTTCGGTCGTTTTTAACCCACTTCCCCTGATCCAATCGAGCTGACATTTTCCACACAGACTCGTTGTGACAGACAATTAATGTTCGTGAAAAAAAGAATAAAAAATGTTACACTTTTTAGGCAAAAATAAAAATATTTTACATTTATTCAAATAGAACTCATTCCTGGCTTTGGCTGAACGTCACAGTATAGGAGCCCAGAGCGTAACCCCCCCACAGGCCGTGGCGGAGTAGCGCAGTTGGTAGCGCCCTCGCTTCCCATGCCAAAGGTCGCGGGATCGATCCCCGCGTCCTCCACAGGCGAATATATTTTTAAATCCTTTATATTAAGTTCGCTTGCTTGCTTAGGACCGTGCAAATCTTTCGCTCGTTTTTTAACCCACTTCCCGTGATCCAATCGAGCTGACATTTTGCACACAGACTCGTTGTGTGTGACAATTAATTTTCGTGAAATTTTTTTTCCAAAATTTTACACTGTTTAGGGAAAACAAATTAAATATTTAATTACCAATTGCTTAATACTGGCAGACAATCATCTGACCCATAGATTGCAGCCATCTCAAGCCAGAGGACGAGAGGACTCTAGCCGCCACGCATATGAAGGATTTAGAGTGAAAAACTTTGTTTTTACGGGTTTACTTTTTTTGTTGCTCAAATCGGCATCAAACCGTTCAGAGTCACCGCACGCTTTGCTTGATGCGCGTGAACGCAATTTGTTAACGCTGCTTCGAGGGTGTCGAGCTTGGCTTGGACTCTCTCTGGCTACGTAAGAAAGAAGGGCAACACATACACACAACACTGCACCATAGACTAACACTGCACCCGTAGGTTAAACACCGCACCATAGATTCAACACCGATTAGCACGGTTGGCTACGTACGGTGAGAAAGAAGTACAACATACACACGTACTCACGTACTCTCACTTTGCGGCCACAACTCTGTGGAGTCGTCTTGCTCGGGGCCAGGTCCGACTCGAGCAGAGTTGACCACCCCACCTCCATTCGCGGCGATTTTCCTCGTCAGTTTGTACACAAAGACAAAGATCCCAGTATAGCCTGTAACAGACTGTTGGGGCAAGTGCTGTTAGCGACCAGCACCTATGAAGGCCGGCACGGCACACGAGGGGAGGGTGGCCGACACGACGCCCGCCGCCTTTGTCTCCCCGGTGGCGATGTTTACACACCGTACCAGGCACTCATTTGAGGCCGAGTCGACCTAGGGGAGGCCCAAGACCGGTATAGATAATCGTCACCGGTGTTGGCCGTGAGCGGGAATCGAACCCGGGTGGTCAGGTTGATAGCGCAGCGCGCTACCTGCTACACCACCGCACACACACACATCCATACGTCGTGATATCCAAGCATGTGTGCAATTTCCAAGTCCAGCCGCCGTCTATTTAATGACGGCAGCGAGCCCTGATGGTAAAGCTTGAGCTCTCTCCCGAAGGTACTCGTTTTAATTAGCGCAGATCATTGCTTGAATGTTGGGCACAATGCTTTTGAACTCAATTGACCTCCACCTTGCTTTATTCATAATAATGCTGATCATCATCATTATTATTATTATTGATAATTATAATGACACTTGTTTACTCGCTGAGCCTCGAAATAATCATCAACGTCACGCATGAGTGGTGCGTTATATAATTATATAAATCAGCCGTGAATTTATCCGTGTAACGAGAGTATCCTCTCCTGTTAGATCAGCAGTTCACCGGCAGTGATTGCGGCGAGCCTGATCCTGCTGATGAGACGTTGGGTGTTGAAACCCGGTCCAGAGGTTTGCCTGTCTTGAAACAACGCTGCTGAAACCGGCAACTCCCAGAATGCCGTGCGGCTGACGCATGAAGGGATATTTCTTTATATATGTCTACGTCGAGAGATGGATACGCATATTATGTCGTCACTGAGTCTCAAGCCTCAATTCTATGAGGGTCCTGCCAAGTTTTTTTACAGAAGGGGTTGCTGCTGCTGCTGCTGCTGCCGTTGTGTGTAATTCTAATTAAGTAATTTGCAGGTAATTATTCGGCGTTGCGGTGCTTTGAGCCAATACCAGCTACGGTGCGTGTGTTTATTTTTCCACTGTGGGAGTAAACCGGAGAGCCCAGATGAAACCCATGCAGAACAGGGTGGAAGAACACACACACACAGCATGAAAGGCCTGTGTCACCCTGCCATAATAATACTATCTATACTTGTGGTTAGAATGCCACAGCAGTCGTTCGAGTCATACAAAAGTGGCTTCGTCTCTGGTACCAGAGATTGCCAGTCAAGTTTGACGTTTATTTAACTTAACCAGATGATAACTCTAAATATTAGGATAGTCGCATTCGCAAGAATCGCCTGGGTCACCGAAATGTCTCAAAACAATGTAAATTAAGTACAACACGAATTAAGCGAGTGTAAAACAAGCCGAAAACAACCAAGTAGAAACGAGTGGGAAATAACTAAATATAAATCAGTGCAAAGACAACCTCGCGTGCGCTACAGGATAGGTCACAATGAGTACACTAAACATGAATCAACAGGAACGACAAATTATTTTCCCTCTAACGAAAATTGGCTCGGACAAATTACTTTTAAGCTGTTCATCGTATAATTAAGTTACAGAGACATTAACATGATTGAGGGTGATTATTGAGCGAGTAAGTAAACAGACGAGGGCACGTAGCAGTTCCAATTGCAAGAGCGGTTATCACACGGAATCGACAGTTTAGCATCGAATTGTTATTTATATGGCAGAGTAATCAGGGACAATTACGTTACAACTTTCAGTTGTTTGGGGCCTTAAACGTATCCTGGATGAAAAGCAGGTGAGTTGCATTTTTGTCCCAGGATCTTGAGCGGATCGCACCTGGAGATGAAAGCTCCCTAATGAACGCAAGCCATGTTGTTCTGTGAGATAAACGGAAATCTGCACACATTGAGACGTGCATAGTTTTGTAATGTGGCTAACTGTCAAGCACAGAAACTTCCTCTGGCTCAGGCAAGAATAAAGTCAGGTGAGTTCTCGTCGCAACTGTGGCTAGACGTTTCAATAAAAATAAATACTCATAAGGCTAATTTGACAATCTTATTTGAAACTAAAAATGAAACGTGTTAAAACTTGATTTGAAGCTTTCGTGACTGCAGGAATTACTCTTTGGTTCTTTCGGTAAAGTCGCATAGAAATAAAATTAGAAAATAGTATTCTATTATTTAATTTATTTTCTTCCTACGTGACTTTACCGAAAGAACTAAAGAGTGAAACGTATTCGTCAAACAACACCGTGGCCTTTCACGAAGCATGCGTAATTGGCAATGTTTCAGGCAACGAGCCTTATTCATGGCACGCAGAAGGAAGGGGAGTTTCAAGGAAACATTGCCGTGTAATTTACGAACTTGTTGAGCTCTTTTGTTTTTGTTAATCTGTGCTTCTGCACCACTGCCAATGGAGCAAATAATTTCGTTTACTTCAAACTCTGCCGGAACTTGGTAAGACACAAATGTGCGGTAAATTTCTGTTTGAGAATCTGGATCGCCGTGGATGGCAACAGTCATAATGCCGCATGTCCCCACGCTCAAGAAAGAGTGGGACCAGTGTCTACCTTAAGTGGTGGAAATTCCAAATTCATATGGTGGGAATGGTATATATATATATTTGATTGAACTCACTACATTCTAAATTGTGAGCTGAGTGCTCTGAAACCGTGGCACTTAGCCAACATTTCTTTTAGTAAAAAAAAGGCTATTTAGGTTACCTTGATACCCACGCAGGTAAACTTAGCATTTGTCTTGTGGGCAATGGTGATGTTGTACTTTATAGTAACTGTTGGCATGGAAATCCTCTGCACTAGTGGCTGGATCAAAACTGTCCACGTCAATCAACCTGCCCCATCGCTAACTATATCGACTGCCCTGGCTGTCCAGCGGCTACAATTTAGATTGAGACATTGATTACTTTACATGAAAACTATGCCGACATAGACATTGGTCATCATCAGTGATCTTCTTTTCTCCATTGCATATGATTTTAGTCAAGCTTGTCGGCTTTTGTGTAACAATTACACACTGCACACAATAGGAAATGAGGATTGTGAAATTTCGAAGCCAATTTCGCCCTCCAGTCTGTGCGGTGGCCTTGTAAGCTCAACACAGAAACCTCGTGAGCCTTCCCAGGCTGCTTGCTGGCAATGTGCCTGATTGTTTTTGGAGTCTCATGAGCCTTTTCTGTGAGTGGCAAATTTGTTTTGTACGACTTGCCCCCAGAATTTTGCATCTGGCATCAGTTTGCGGTACTCAAGTCGGAGTAGCTAAAAATGAGATTTGGGCCGTGATTATCTCCAATAATGGCCCAGAGCCCAATCTCTCCAACTAACAACCTCTGTTGGCTTTCCACAGAGTGGTAATTCATTTGTAAAACTCTGCAGGAATGATGGCTTTTAGTCAAGCCCTGACCATGAATTTGAACTTGCAATACTGCTGTTTTTTAGAAGAATATTCTGCTGCAGTTGCATCTGCTTTTTAAGCAAATTAATGGAGAAAATGTAACAAAAATGCAATCACTTCCAAAAAAACAACCCAGACTCCATGTTGGGTCAAGTGGTCTGAAGGTTACATTGCCCAGGTCGAGATGCCTTATCGCAGTTGTCAGTTTTTTTTTATAAATAGCTGCACTCTTTGCCATATTTTATTCATAATGTGACTCTCCTCCCATGGTGGTCCCCACAACATCGGCATCCCCCCCCCCCAAACGTTGACGTCAATCCCAGCGGTATGAAGAGAGGGGATTGCTCGCTAATGATGGAACCGTGATCCCAGGTGTGAAGATAGGGGACTGGTGGAGATGAGGAGACGGGACGAGGGGAGGTGGAGGGAATGGGAGAAGGGGCCGTGGGGATAAGAGTGGGCCGTCGGGCAGGAGTGAAGGGACGAGAGAGCTGTGGACGAAGCAGAGAGAGCTGTGGATGCAGGAGGGAGCCATGCGTGATGGAGGTAGAAACACAAGGACTGGCACCATCACCTGCCTCTGTGTATCGGTGAGTAGAGTGGCCGCTACAATAATATCAAATTGAGACTGCACACACAAGTGTGGTTTGTAAAGCGCTATTGTTGTTTTTTTCTAACTGCAAATTGCTAACCCGCCCGTGCTGGAAATCTGTGAAAAAAATCTTCAGAGCTCGTCGGATCCCTCCTCCTCCAGTCTAAATCAAGATTCAGAATTTACGTGACGGTGATGGGGATCCGGGGGGGGGGGGGAGGTAATTTGATATCTCAAAAACCTGATGTGATAGACAAAAAATGATGCCAGATTTGGAATCGGCACCCCACAATTACCTTAAACCGTTGTAATACCTTATGCCAGAAAAAGTGTGACCAGTGTAATTTATTCCGACATAGACATTGGTCATCATCAGTGATCTTCTTTTCTCCATTGCATATGATTTTAGTCAAGCTTGTCGGCTTTCACACCTCTGGTGTGTTGACATGTGGCCTTAGAACTGGCTTCTGGACACTCAATGAGGCCACAGTGCGGAAACGGGGAGATGGGGGGGGGAGTCTTGTGACTATCCCAGTAGGTCAGATATGAGGCCGTGACCCTGACCCAACGAGATCACACGGTTAGAGTGCAGCAACATCTCGCGGTGCATGGAAACGTCTTTGAAAAAACTATTATCTTTAAACATTTTGACTTGATGGTGAAATGAAAAATACGATTTACTTCCCTCAACTGCCACCTCGAGTTATTTCAGTATTCTGTAATGTGTGCACGAGGCTGAATTGCCTGAATCACACTGCAACTGTCTTTTATTCTTATTTTTTCTTCCTTATCCCCCCCCACCCCACCCACCCTCCCTGGCAGCCACAGGGACAAACTCGCTCCTAAATCCCGAGAACATTGGCAAATTATGGCGTTCGTCTGCTCAAAACAGCAACAGCGGTATGGGGCTCACGATTCAGCGAATGTGAATTCTACATCTTTTTTTTGCTCCTTCGCCTATCAAGCCAACGGGCAGAACCTTTTTGTTGACTTTCCACAAAAGGGTTACTTATTTCATTGACCCGAAAACCCCCAGAGGGAACAATGGGATGAGTCAATACCCAACTGGAATTTGAATGATCAAGTGTCCGAAAGACAACACCACCCAGCTGGATTAATGAAAACATTCAAAGGCAGTCAAACTGATTCCCACTCAATCAAGATTTGAGCCGTGCACGGCTTGCCTGTTTTATAGCCCTAAGCCATCATCATCAGCCATGTTCTCTCCACTGCTGGATTAAGGCATTCCCAAGCCTCCGTGATGTAACAATCCACTCCGCGCTCACACACAAACTGAATTCATCGCTCCATCTCCCCGCCTGCACGTTCTCGCAGATGCGCTCCGTCCGTCAGCTGCCGCTGTTATCATCCGTGACCATTCCCTCGGAGCGACATGTCCTGCCTGTGGAGCCTTTATGTTCGTGTTAATACCTCGTCTGAATGGTGCCATTACAACGGCACGCGTTCGCCGATCGATGCGTTCCTCTTTCTGCCCCTCGGTGTAATCCCGAGGCATGAATCTCTCCGCGCGTCTTCGCCGCGTACCCTTTCAGTTCCTTGGTCTTGTTTCCCGCTATTTGTGACCGTGTTTGCGGAAACGACGCGTCGTAGCAGCAGATCTCAAAAGACGTCCTCCTTTAGGCGCAATCATTCGGCTGTTTCTTCAAACTCGCTTTGGGCTTTGCAATAGATTTCCACGCCGCTTTCATTCACCTCTTTATTTCGTTGCTACATAGTTTTTAGTTGTTTACCTGCAATGGGCGGCCTTAGCATTGCTTTTCTGAAAGCTGAACTCGATGATGGTATGAGTGCTCCAATCCAGTGGAGCTACTGAAGTCAACAGGGCACTCCAAAATGTGTATATTCCTTCTCTACGGTAGTGCAACAATGAAAGGGACCCTTAGCCACTGGTAACATGGGGAGGGGAGGGGAAGTGGTGTGTTGGACGAATCTATCCATGACACAGCTAATGTTCACTACCTCGTGGAGTGGTACTCATTTATTCGAGGGTGGAATTGAAACTCACAAGATGCCGATTGTGAGTTCGTGTACTTTGACCACTAACAGACAGTACATTAACAGGACGGTGGTGGCTGTGGATGTGGCCTGTCATCCAGCGCTGTGGTTGGTGGCTCACTCCACGTGGTTTGTGATCCAGCACTGTGGAGGCAGCGAGGGTTGGTGGATCGCAAACAGATGTTGCGAAACTCCCTTCACGTGGGCGTCAAGGGGGTGCAATACCCGGGCTCACCAGGAGACGGCCTAAATGTGGACTTGACCTGTTCCATCTGTATGGGATCGAGTGTTTCCCCCTTGCGCCTGTGTTTTTTTTTTCCGGGGGCGCTCCAGCTTCCTCCCACATGTAAATACCCATTGATTGGCCGCTGACACGTCAATACACGGAGGACCCCAGAGCTTGGGCAATCACTGTGCGGCAGCACGTTAAACGTTCAAATTATTATTATTTCAACGTTGCCTCCTCCGACGTGAGTAGGGCAGTGAGCCCAATCAGCTTCCCGCTCCCCTACCCGGTGGGCACCAGGCATCGAGGCTTGTCATCCGCGCAACGTCGATGCCCCTTCTCCTCGTCGCTCGTGCTTTGTTAAAATAAATAAATAAAACTGTCATTATTATAATTATATTAAGTTGCCCGATGCTTGGTCTCCTGGTTCTGGTGTTTTTGAGCCACTGATAATGAACGCAACGGTGGCTCTGTGAGCTCAGGGGCACGGCACTGCGGGCTCTCACCCAGTATGACCCACAAATGCAATTATTCTTCAGCCAAGGCGCCATCAACGTTGGTTCCGCAGGTTGGCTTGGATGGCCTCCGTCAGCATGCCCTTTTGTCTAATTGCCGTATTAATTGTATAGAACGATCCTCTAGAGAGGGGGCTCCTTCGTATAAAGCAATCCCAAGGAAAATGGAAATCTCCTTCGTACCTTGATAGTCTGCGGCAAGCAGGTTGTGATCAATGTGTCTAATTGAACACATTTCCTCCGACATTTGGATACCTTCACCGCTTTAATTCGGCCGGTGCTTTGGCTTCATTGACGCAACAGTGGGTCTAGTGTTTGAGCATCCCACCCCAAATAAGGCTGCTTCACAATATCACCTGAGCAAGGGTGTCAAGGATTACCGTTGATGTGATGTACACATCATCATCATCATTGGACCTCCTTTGCCAGTACCAAAACACGAGAAGAGGTTTTCCCCTTTTTTGGCAAAAAAAACAGGTGTTGAGATGTTAAAACACCAAAATGAAACTTTTTTCAAGCAATCATGTCTGCATTAACCAGAATGAAAACATAAAACATACTCTGATAATATATGCATTGTCTTTGGAACTGATTGGTCCACACCAGAAACAGCTTTCTTTTAAGCTTAGTCTCAAAATGGTGTTAGACCAGAAGACGCCAAAAGGTGTACAGAACAAAGACAATGCACTGTCAGAGTAATGAGGGCTCGGGACATCATCTACATGATGGGACCTCCTTTGATGTACACAGTTTCATAATTAAATGATACTAGTCATGGGTCTTTACTTAATGACGGAATCTTCAAAAAACATCTCAATATTAAAAATTTGCAAAAGAGTCCCGGCATTGGAACGTCGGACACAATTCCTCTTCAATGAATTCCATAAGTAAACTATTTTTAACTACATCATGGGACCAGGTAAGGCCCACTGAGATATAGAGCTTTTTTTCAGAAGCGACTTGGCCAAAAATAATCGCTCAACAAAGTGTCTTATCACGTGGACATTGGCAGCATCAGCCAAATATTCTAAACGAGTGATGTTGATCATAAATGTGGAGGGAAAAAACAGAGGACCAGGAGAAAAAGCCACGTGACCACGGGGAGAGGGTCACAGCAAACTCAAAATATAATAAGAGATGATGAGACCTAATCCAAACTGAGTTGCTGGCAATTCGTAACCACCTCTCATGCCAAAGACCCACAAATCCGCACCACCAGGTTACGCTAAATATGCATGCCACACCGTGTCAATCTTTTTTTAATATTTAAGCGAGGTGCATAACATCAGAGCGGAACGTTGCTTAGCCAATTATAGGTACGCTTTTGTGGCAAACTGCACACCGTCTAATCTGTAGTAGCGCAAGGTGGAACTTGTGATCTTGCCTGTTAGAGCAAATGTGATTAGTTCATGTGATCACAAATGTTCTCCATTGATTGGCTGCACTGACCCCCTGTGCTCAGCTCGGGTGTCCGTATTGGGAAAGCAAACACATTTGGCTCTTCGGAGAATTGGATCCTGGTCCACGCTATCATTTATATAATTTTTCAATCTTTTGCAGTGGCATGGGCTGGATAAAGGTCAGTGTATAAAACAACCCCGCGAAAAATTGAATTCCCATCTCGAACAAACAAGGTCAGATGTGGACTCAATATTGAGCCATCAGAGTGATGTGTAAGAGCTCTTTATTAATACGCACGGCTATGCGGCGTCTAACTCGCGGGTAATTGAATTTGGCGTTGCAAAGTCACATCATGCCTTACGTGATGACGCGCGCAACAGGTCGTCCTTAGTTTCCGCTTCATCTTTTTCTGTCGTTGGGGGTTTTTTTTTAATAACAAAGCACAGAGCAAGGGCGACCGGTGTCTGGACATAACACCTCCGGTTAGCTACGTACCGTGCGATAGAAGATCAACATACATACAACCGGCTCAAACATACACAATGTGTAGGGAAAAAACCCGGAGGACCAGTATAAAAATCCACGTGACCACGGGGAAGAGGGTCATGCCAACTCCAAATACAATAAAGTGATGATGGGACATAAGCCGAAACGATTGTCTGGCAACTCCGAACCACTTCTCATCCCAGAGACCCACAGACCCCCACCCACAAATTACCACATCGTATGTATGCAACACTGCGTCCAGCAAAAGCCGGTATCTTTGTTTTACCAATACAGAAAAGCACAGAACAAGGACGACTGCCTTCCGGACAACACCTACGGTTGGCTATGTACGGCGCGAAAGAAGTTCAACATAGATACGTGCGTACAACTGGCACAAACATGCACAACCACAATAGTCCCGATTTGCGATCTAGGAAACAAACAGAAACGCTTGGGAAAAGGAATGGGAGAGATATGGCAGAACAGAGAAAGAGAGATATACAGGAAAGGAGAGATGTTATGGACAAACAGTACAACACAATTGGCCGGCAGTGGCTACGCACGCCTGAGGTTGGTGGGTCACACAACTGTTACGAAACTCGCATCCCGTGGGCGTCGAGACGTGGACTCCACATCTCCGTTCCATCGGTATGGGACAGAGTGTTGGCCCCGTCACGCGTGTGGGCTTTCCCCTGGTGTTCTGGATTCCTCCCACATGCAAAGACGCATTATTTGGCCGATCACACCTTAATATATAGAGGAACACAGAGCTTGGGCAAATGTCTTGGTGCCAGCTCATCGTGTGGCTGTCTTCCCGCTCGTTTGTGGTTCCTCCTCGCGCCTCTGTGAGTCCTCGTCTCCCGACGAGAGCGAGCGACCGCGAATTACAAGTTGACATCATTCGCCTGATCGCTAATTCTGGAGTGCGTCGACAAAAAGCGACCAAATTTACCTCTGGGCCACTCGCCATCCCCAAGGTCCGACGCCTGGGGGTGTTCAAGAGTGGATGTCTCGTGCATTAGACTCGGCCAGCACTCAATTGTTGGGCAGTTCACAAGTCTTCTATTGCCTCTGTGGTCGTGAGAGTGTAAGGGCACTAAAAGCGATGCGTGTAATGGTCGATCGTGCAAAGCCGAAATCAATGTGGGGACGACGGCCAAGTGGGCGTGTGTGCGAATTGAAGGAACCACGGATATCCCAAATAAAATATTGATAAAATGTGGTAATGTCCTCGTCAAGGTTTGTGGCTTTAGGGCTTAGCCAAAAACCTCGACTCAGAAACAACCTCTGCATATTTTGGTCTGAAGAGTCGGGGCAGTACGGCGTGTCCTGTTGTATGAGGATGGGGTGGGGGTGGATGGATGGTTTGGGGTGCGGGGTGCGGGGGGTGGATGGGGTGGAGGGATGGGGGGGATGGACGAGGATGGGGTGGGGTGGATGTTTGGGGAGGGGTCTGGGGGTGGAGGGATGGAGGGGGTGTGGTGGAGGGGTGGAGAGATGGATGGGGTGGGGGGTGGGGTGTGGGGGGTGGATGGGTGGAGGGGTGGAGGTTTGGGGGAGTGGAGGGGTGGAGGGAGCGTCCCTGCAAATGAGATGAAATAGATTTATGTATCCTGGCGGATCTATAGGGCGTAAAGAAATGCTCAATAAAAATTGGTTTATATTATATATATATACACATACTCCTCATGTGGCCAATAAAGCCATTGCCAAATTCCATTTTAATATATTTCGCTCCGAAAAATTATTAAATTGCGTGTTAAACGCGATTGTACAATGCCAGTTAAATTGAAGTGCTCCCTGGTCGCCACGCCTGTTCACGCTACCGTGGCGTTGAACGTCACGCAACAGGTTCATGTGTGTACGCCACTAACGACCACGTGTGCACACACAAAGTTGTTGGTGTGTATGTGTATGCGGTGCTGTAGCGGTGAGCTCATTGTGCCGCACACACGGCGGCTAGGGTTCGATTCCCGCTCATGGCCAACAGCATGATGACGATCAATTATCTGATTCGGTCCTGGGCCTCACCTAGGTCAACTCAAACCTCAAACGAGTACCCGGTGCGGTGTGTAATAATCATCGCCACTCGGGAGACAAAGGCGGCCAGGCGTGGTGCCTGTCCAACCCCTCCCTCCCCCATCCCGATGTGTACCGTGCCGGCCTTCATAAGTGCTCGCTAACAGCACTTGCCCCAAAAGTACTGCGAAGGGCTGTACGGGACATCTTTGTCCTTGTACTCGTGTCTTGAAATGTACATTGCGTGTCTTGGCCAGTTTCCGTGACAACTTTATCTCGTCTAAACTACAAAGTGGTTTCCACTGTCACGACCACCTAGCGTCAGCGGAGAATCCTGGCAGGGATAAAACATAAATATAAATAAAGTGTCCCCTCGTGAGCAAAGGACACCGTCAGATTTCTTCCAGTGTCCAGCTTAATGATCGTCAATCTCCTGCCCCCGAAGAAAGACGTCTCTCCTTCGCGGCGGCAGTTACATTGCTGCTTCGCACAATCCCCGCTGTGATTTTGGAGCCCTCTGAACTGGCTAATGGCTCGATGAAATGTAAATACTGTGGGCAATTTACAACGGGGTTGAGGTGGTCACATGTACTGCATTGTGGTGGGGTGGGGGGAGGGTGATTGGGACCTTTGTGCACAGCAGGAGGTGACTTGAGGCTTGAACCCGTGCTGCTTCATTGGCCCTGACATTGACACCAGTCCCCCCCACCCCACCCCCCCGAGTCACGTGTGGCCCCTTGCGACACAAAAACAAACTATACCGTACATTTAAAATAGAGGGGGGGATATGCTCCCCATATATGTATTTCAGTTTGTGCGCAAACAAATTGAGTGAAAGCAACAATGCTGAAACGTAGATTGAACGTCTAAGCCAAGAGAGGTGAAGATTGCATTTGGGCGGAGGAGCAACGGGGTGGGGGAGGGGGGGATATGATTGGAAGAAGGTTTCAGAGCCGTACGTTTAGATTTGGATGATATTTATTTCAGCAGGGAAGGGTCCAGTGAGCTGTTAGGCTCTATTTTACGGTACCGATGGCTCTACACGGTAGGGATCTTTAGTTACAATCATGGTGACAATTGGTCGCGACACCACAAAAAATAAGTGTCGGTACGTGCTTTTGCATGTTACAAGAATAGGGGAGTAGTATATTTAAAAAAACATTATTAAAAGGTTATTCTACTCGAACAAAAAATAAAGAAATAAAATAATCTGTCATTTTATTAAGCAACACAGTCAGTAACCGGGAACTTTAAAGTCTTATCCACACGGACTCGGGCTAACGCCTCTCAGCCGATGAAATTCTTTACTGCAGCGATTGTCTTTGAAGGAACCTGAGTTTCAGGAGTGAATGGAGGTCACTCGCCGTTGGCAACGATTGGATTCCCAAATTTCAATGCGGCAGCAGCCACCGAGCAGGAAATGTTCGTGATGTGTTATAGGTGATAAGAGCGGCGCTTGCCCTAGGTTTGCACAAGCATGCAGGGTGGTAGCGCAGTGATTAGCACCATTACACGCAGCCAAAATACGTTGATCCATGTCGCCGTGGAAATTAAATGTTGAAGATGCTGTGTGACATCAGATACCATGGGATGGCTTTTGTTTTCGAGTGCCATAGGTGGTCAGATCAATCTTAGAAGTATCTACGACTATATTATAACAACAACCCAACCACTGTTCCCCTGTCATAGCGATCGAGCCACTCAATATCTGGCTAATGGAAGAAACGAAACACAGAGTCCATCGATACAACAATTGTTCTCATGCCAACCCTCATCGAATTTCTGGTTGTTTTCAATGCGCTCCACTTTAAAATTCAGTCTTTCAACAATAACACAGTCAATATCTCTATACCTAATTTTTTCCCCCCCCATGAACAAGGACCATTTACCCAATAAATGTTAATAGTATGTTGCAGTTAAATGCCCGCTGTTTATAAGGCACTTTTTTATCAATCGGAATTAAGTTACGTTTTTTTCAACGTACCGGGGTTCGCGTTTTGCCGCAATAAAAAAACAAACTCGGTACCAAAGGGGGGGGGGGGGGGGAGCGAGCACTTCTGGCCAATGCCTCGCCGGGTAATCCTCCAGGCAGGTGTGACGAAGCAAGCGTTGAACGACACGTGACCTTGAACCCAGTCGGAAGGGGAGGCACTCATCACCGTTTACCGGAGATGTTCTCGAGATGGCGTTGAAATACGGTGGGTTTTTTTTGTTGAAGATTTGCTGGTCTATCCAGGATGTTTCTGTTGCACGTCGTAGCTTTAAGATGTTCTCTGTTCATATTTTTGTTTGTTGCGGTTGCACCCGACTCAAGAGCCGCATGGCTCACAGGGCTACTCCTAATAAATGAAACTTGAAACTTGAGCAGTGCGTACTTACAAGCCGTGAACGATGAACGTTGTACCTATTGGGTCAGCTTCACCCTTTCCCATTTCGATGTACGTCATCAGAAACCGACTCGGAAGGAAATGGCCCTGCCGGAGGTCGCGTGTGGCACAGAGTTTGGCGCCAGCGAGCGTAAAGTGCGATCGTGTCGCTACAGTTCTCCGCGGTGAGTACAACGCATTTCAAAACAGTGGCACGCCTTGCATGCAGGGATTGCGCTTTACGCAGTTCTGGGATTCGGTGATGAATGGTGGGGGGGGGGGGTGACGCCCATCACCCCCGTGACGTGCAGAACAGCAGGAATGCGACTATGGCATTGTTGTGTTTCCAACCTCTGGGAATCCAGTGCGCAATGCGCGGTGTGCGCGAAACTCGGGGTGCTCTTTCGAGATAGGCCTCACCGGCAGCGCTTGACACGAAGGTCACACGCGACGTGTGGGACATTTCCTCTTCTTCTCGTGGCCGGGATCCCTTTCATTAATCTATAAATACGTTTAGGGCTACACTCACTTCAGGCGTACAGACCGGTTCGCTTGCCAAAGTGCTTCTTTACGGAACAAATCTGCGGACTTGGTCAACCTACAAGCAACGTCACACCGTCACGAGGGCTTCATATTTCATCTTCTTGGTTCTTTCAGTAAAGTCACGTAGAATGGAAATAATGAAATAATAAAAATAAAACATAATCAAATAATTCTCACGACGGTTTGGCCACAACGCAAGCAGCCGTCCTCAGGTGAAGAACAGGTCTGTCGAGAAGACAGAGTCTGAATGACACACCCCAGGCTTGGAGCGTCTCTTTAAGCTGGGTTGGAGGGGGGGGAGAGCGCCTTGACAAAATAATTTGCATATCAAGATGAATTTAGCATATTTATGGAAAATGCAGATATGCGATTAGTACTACTTGTGAAATGCGTAGGAGGTGGGCGGGGGGTTTTCAAAGTCATATTATGCCCGTGCATTATGCAGGATTAGCAGCATCAAAGGGAGGGGATAGGGGTAGCATTAATAAAGGGAAGGAATGTTAATAGTATGTATGGATGGCTTCATAGTTGCCCAGTCGTAGCTGGGCCATCTTTATGACGCTGCGCACGAGGACGTGACGTTTGTCTGAACACCTCTGGTGCACGAAACGTA
Source organism: Lethenteron reissneri (assembly GCF_015708825.2). Classification (NCBI taxonomy): domain Eukaryota; kingdom Metazoa; phylum Chordata; class Hyperoartia; order Petromyzontiformes; family Petromyzontidae; genus Lethenteron; species Lethenteron reissneri. The sequence goes on from NC_083829.1 coordinate 10,703,406, forward strand.
CTCCGAGCAATTATCGCGGCACCGCTCGACATAAGAAATAGAATTCTACACCAGCTGCAAGCCAGCCAACTGGAATGACTAATTTCGCAATCTTCTCCTTCGTCTTGTGTTTTTTTCAGTCTCAAGCTGCGGGAACACAGAGGCACTTTAAAACTCGAAACTCAACATGCGGGACAGCGTGTCTCAGGCCGCGGAGTACGTGAATGATTGTGTAGGCACACGCGCGCGCGCGCACACAAGGGGAAACGCACATCGCTGTAATGAAAAGTGCCCGTTGAAAGTCAGAGTCTGCCGAAAGACACGATTATAGATTGCAGCAAGGACATGCATTATGTTTGTTGATTAACTGTGGATAACCCAACGAATAATAGAGTTCCATTGTAATGTATATGACTACATTAACACCACCCCACCCCCGCCTCTGGGTTTCTCACCTGACTGGCTCACAAGTGACGACATTTATCGCCTCTATTTAAAACCGAAACAGGAGGAATTGTGGCAGTCGCCTGATGATGCCGGTTGTTGTAATCACCGGCGAAACGTCATAGTACTCGGATGGTAAATGTAGTGGGTTTACTCTCCAACACGCCGGTTAGTGCTGAAGCAGTAACAAATTGCACGTTTTGTTTACGTGGCAAACCCTACTAATTGGCTGTGTCGGGTGGTGGCGGATTTAACAACACATTTATATTTACGCGATCTAACCCAAAGAAACCTCTATTGTGATTAAAAATCTTAGCTTAGCTGCATCACTGCGTGCATAATCCCCACACACGAACAGGGATAACATTCAAAGCCTGCATCAAGTGTACGCACGTGTGAATGTTGAACCTCTTTCGCGCCGTACTTCGGCAGTTGTGCTAATCGGAGGTGCGGGACACTTAGTAGCTGCTTACTTGTGGTACTGCCTTCAATAAAGGTGCCCCCCGGTCTGCTGCAAGCAAGGGTACCACCTAGCCATGGTCCATTGTCCGGGGCCGTGAGACGACTCTGCACTGCAGAGGGCAAGGGTCGGCATGATCCGTCCTCCCGCAACGGCGAGCACCGACTGTCGACCGAACCAACAATTTGCAAGTTGACACCTGCGGCTCCGTCAAAGGGTAGTGGAGAATGAGCGCCTCTCTCCTAGCCCCGTTACAGAGGCAGGCCGCAAGCAAGCGGCGCCACGGTGGCTAGGAGATGTTAACCTCCTCACCTTGTATGCAGGAGGGCGTGGGTTTGATCCCGACCCTGACGCCTGCTTAATATTTGGAGTGTGCGTGTTCTCCCCGTGGTCACGTGGGTTTTATTCTGGGTCCTCCGGTTTTTCCCTCCACATTTAGAATGAACGTGCATTCAGAGTATTTGGCTACTGCTATATATTTCCAAGTGATAAGCCACCTTGTTAAGCTATCATTTGTGGCCAGGTCGCTTCTGAAAAAGAGTTACATAGCTCAGTGGGTCTTACCTGGTAAAAAAATAAAATAGTATATATGCCCCGAACACTTCGTTCTGACACCGAGACGTTTTGTGGCACTGCATGTTCCGTTTTTCACATTGGTGCTCTCTGACCCCAGGGCACAGATGCCCCGCCCACTTCGTTGCACCGCCGGAGTGCTTGTGCCACGCCCATTTTTTAACCTTTATAAACGGTTGCCTTTGGTGACCTTTCCCCTCTTTCCTCCTGAAGACGGTCGCTTGTGTTGTGATCGAAACGTCGTGGTTTTTATATTTTTTACCAAAAGAACCAAGAATAAGTCTACATTATAGACTGCCAGTACGCTCACTCAGGTTAAGAACCAGGCTACAGTCTACATTATAGACTGCCAGTATTCTCACTCAATTTAATAACCATTGCTACAGTCTACATTATAGACTGCCAATACGCTCACCAAGCTTTAAAAACCAGACTACAGTCTACATTGTAGACTGTCAGTTCACTTACCGAGGTTAAGAACCAGGCTACAGTCTACATTAGTGTTTTTGTTTTTATTACTTTTTTTAATTCACTTTTATTTTTTATTATTATTTTTATATCTACGTGACTTTACCGAAAGAAACAAAGAATAAAAATAGTAATCGTTTAGTAAATAGTATGCACGATTTCCAGAGAAATGTGCACCGAAAATGTTTACTTATATTTATTTAAATAACTTGAATATCTGTCAGCCCCTTTGTCGATGTATTGCTCATTGAAGGACTCCCCCCCCCCCCCCCCCCCCCCCATTGCGTGTCAGTCGTGGCTGTTTTATGGGGGATTTGACAACACTTTTCCACGCTGGTCAGGTTGGCGAAGGATGAGGGGGTGGAGAGATGGGGCCGGACTACTCATATTAGCCAGGTTCAGGAACTGCTGTGAAACACTGTGACATCCCTGCACGAATATAGATATGAAGAGTTGCGCATATTAAGCTTATGACCAGTCCCTGCTCAACATGAAACATACTGAATGTATGCGGAGTGTCGCGGAAGAGATCGGAGAGCTACCCTTCGTTCCGTGACAATTTTCAGAATTAATTTGACACCGACCCCTTGACCTTAAAACCCCATGCAGCTGAGAATTAATCCAAGCCAATTATGGTCGTGTGATGGTCCGAGAGTTAAAACACTCTGTGTAGGGGATTGGCCAAAGGGGTTCAAATTAAATCGTTGGAGAAGAGACATAAACTGCAGAAATGACGGCAATAGTGAGCTCTGTGACATTGTGCTTTGGCCTTTTCACCTAAAAACCAATTATCTATGCAAGAGATTGCAGAGCTAAGAATCGTGAAGGGGGTGGCCGTGCAATTGTGGCCTGCGTCAGGCACTCGGGCAACCGGGCAGCAGAGGAAGGACTTATTTCACGTAACCGTCTAAAGATGATCCAAATAATTAACAACGACGTAAGGTAGAGTAATCCTTAAAACATTTCCACTTTAATAAATGTCAGCGCTAATAATTCAACGCAATGCAGCGTTGCGCGCATCCGTGCACTCGGAGATGAAGATTGCCATGGATGAAATGAATTTCCCAGCAGTGAATGTTACATTGTATGTATGCTGAACTTATTTCGCACCATACGTAGTCAACCTTGCTGATCGGAGGTGCGATTTAACGCGCTACGCTAGAGGCAAATAGCATGCGGCTTGTGTGAACCCTGAGTGTCGCGTTTCACTTGATAGTAAGTTACATCAGGTGACCTGTAATGGCGGATATCAGAACTATGAGCTACACCAACTGAGATCCTCGCTTTTGACTCTTAGTTAAGTCACCACATGGTTAAATAAGGTTTACAAATATATCGGGATCAGAGTATTTGTTTTATGCCGGAGCAATCCGATGAGGTTCCTTTTCACAGATGATAGCACTGACGAAATACACACGTAATTGGCAAGCTATAGGTCTAGGGTTCTATTCTGTTACACAATTTCTGAGCAAAAGTCAAAAAGGCGGTCAGCAACAAAAAGCACCATCAACGTTGTAAAAAAAATAAGAGTCTAAAGAACGACTTTGAATATATCAATGTTATAATAGCTTGGGAAAAAAAGAAGGGCATTTATAATTGGAGCAGTGCAAAGGGAGGAAGCAAGAAGAGAGAGGTTTCGTGACCTGCAGCGTGATGGTTGAACACAGTATGTGAATGTGATGTTATGCACAATCACAGCACACGAGGTTTGACTTCTATGCGAGCTTTCCTGGGTGGCAAAATGTGAACTCCCTCACTTCGCATGCAGGAGGTTGTGGGTTCTATGCCGACCCTGACACCTGTATATTCGGAGTTTGCATGGTTTTTTGTAGTCGCGTGGGATTTCCTGCGGGTCCTCTGGTTTTACCTCCACATCTAGAAACACGTGCTTATAATGCTTGGCTGCTATAAATTTCTACATGATAAGCCACTTCGTAGAGCTATTATTTGTGGCCAGGTCGCTTCTGAAAAGGAGCCACATAGCTCAGTGATCCTGACCTGGTGAAATAAAAAAATAGTTTTTTTGTTATTTTGTTTTAGCATGATCTAAAAGGACAACTATAATATTTCTTTCAGGCGGTTGAGCCCAGATGATTGCGTCAGGAATAGTGGAGTGAATTTCCACGCGATGGACACTTTCTGCAGGGTACGTACGGGTGTGTGGTCGAGTTGGACGGACGCCAAACGCAGTTCCCCAAATTCTTAAAGTGGTTCTGCAATTTCTACTTCTGGGGGGCGGTTTCTGTCACGTGCGTTGTTAGCATTCCAATTAGAATTGTGATTTTCTTCAGACGTTACACCAATAGAAGAAATGGCACGTAATAGGGGTGTTTTTTATGTTTAAATATATATTTTTAAACTCAGTTCTACAAGGATATTTTAATGAGTTCTTGTAGCAGTCACACATTCAAACTTTTTTACAAATTGCTAAAATATTTAACAAGCAAATACAAATTTTAAGCTCCGGTGCTGCTTTACGGAAAGCAAGGGTGACAAAAAGAACAAATAAACATCACAAGAACAATTGGCATGAAAAAATGTTGCCTTGCCATGACGGGTAATGTAACAAACTCATTCAACCACATGCCACATTGAAGCGAACATTGCAAAGACACGTGGATTAAAATGGAAACGAACAGGCGTATGATTATTGCCATTAAACACCTCAAAACCGTCATCATTACTACCCTCTCAAAACAAGAAGGTATGTTTTGGGCTAATGTATCGTTGTGGGGAGAATATCCTTTCCTCGTAGTTACAGGACAGCTTCATATTAGACTCATAATTAGAGAACACCACCATTTTACAATGTGTTTTTACCGACATACACCGGTACATTTTTAGATGCCATGATATGTGTAGAGTCGTTGCATAACTACAACAAAGTTTTTTTTGGATTAGATCGCGTAAATATAAATGTGGCGTTAAACCCACCACCACCCGACAGAGCCAATCGGTAGGGCCTGTCACGTGAACAAAACGTGCCAAATCGTTGCTAGTACAGCAACACTGCTGTGTTGTTCGCCAACACACTGGTGTGTTAGCGATGCGAACCCACCACATGACGCTCCCAGAATTAAATGTCATATTTCGCCACTCGTCCCTGGACGCGAGCACACGAAGGGGAGAGTGAAACGGCTAATAACCGCCCCAATCACCAGTCTCTCTTTCGCAAAAGGGCCGCTGGTCACACACGCCTGATAGCAATCAGCGGGCAGGCGAGTCTGGCCGTCGCGAATACAGAACAAGCGCGTGTGTTCATATTCTTTGGGTCTTTCGGTAAAGTCACGCAGATAGGTTCAAATTAATACAAAATAAAAAGAACAAAAACTACGACGTTTCGATCGCAACACAAGCGATCGTCATCAGCAGTAGGAGAAAATCCGATCTTACATTAACATGCTAATTTTTCACATTAACGTCACTAACCCACCCACTTCGTTTATGAGCCGTGGGCTATACCCATTGTAAACCTTTAAAGACAGCCTGCCTTCAGCAGCTTTCCCCCTGTTTTTACCCCTGATGACGATCGCTTGTGTTGTGATCGAAACGTCGTAGTTATTGTAATTTTATTTATGCTAATTTGAAACCTATCTACGTGACTTTACCGAAAGACCCAAAGAGTATGAATTCCTGCAGTCACGAAAGCTTTAAGTGACGATTCAAGCGCGGGTGTGTGCATAACTCACAGATAACAGCGCCAGCCGTGGTGCACGAGGGATGGCACGTTGGCGTGTGGGGTGGTTGGAGATGAGATCAGCGGCAGTGGCGAAAGCAGGAGGAGTGCTGCAAGGTGTTTGCCTGGGAGAGGTGGAAAGGGAGAGGCAGAACGGGGCTTCTAGGAAAAGCGCGACGGGCGAGAAAAAAGAACGCGCATCCGGAACGACCCTACACGTGAAAAATATTCTACGCGCCTCGAACGGACGTGTGTAGATGCAATGATGACCGCATTTATTGTTTTGCATGAGGTAGAAAGGCACCGACTTAAAATGTCACCGTTGGAAGCAAATGTGCAAGCGTGTTAAATTTTACGTACAAAATGCGAATGCCGTGCACTCTGGGAAGAAAAATGTCATCGTTGAGGATAAACAAGGCCCGGTTGTGTGGATGGAGGTTGGCTTCTCTTTTAATCACCAACGTTGCTTTCACGCCTTCGTCGCTTTCCGCTTGTGCTTGTTAAGCAGTGCCAATATTTTATTCCAAGTCATATACTTATTAAGCTGGCCCTTAATGATGAAATATTTTAATTAAAATGCATGAAATTGAAACCCCTGGCCTACGCCTGTACAAGTGGCTGTCGCTAATCTAGAGTTGGCGTGTCACACACATGTGATGATGGTTGTAGTAATAATAATGATAATACTTTCATTTTATGTAGCGTCATTAATGCCAACAGCATCCCACAATGCTGTACATTAATTATATATATAAGGACCAAATCCCATACACCCGGTTGGTTATGCGCGGCGCGAAAGAAGCCCAACACACACACAAGCAGACCGAGCAAGTGA